>NW_027466829.1:527500-785000 GCF_046128005.1 Genypterus blacodes
GTGTGTGTGTGTGTGTGTGTGTGTGTGTGTGTGTGTGTGTACGAGCGTGTGTGTGACTATAATGATACCTTCTCCAGATGTCGTCACTGAGCTGCAAGTTTCCCAGTAGCCCCGCTCAAACAGCAGCTCTGTGTGGTGGGAGCGCGGTCGACACACCTGGCACAGTGAGCGAGCGAGAGAGAGCAAGAGAGAGAGAGAAAGAGAGAGAGAGAGACGACCATCGCCAGAGGGACAGAGGAGGCGAGAGAGGAGGCGGAGGAGCAGCTCTGATTTGATTTTCAGACGGCGGCGACACGCGAACCAGCGAGCAGTCATGCATGACCGACGCAGAACAGAGCGCAGAGAGGAAGAGTGAGCGGGGCGAGCGAGGGTGTGCGAGCGAGCGAGCGGAGGCCCGAGCGAGCGGCACTTGACCTCACTGTGCCGCTGACCTCACCGGTTTGTCAGACGGTAATTACAGGCTTCAGAGGAGAGGAGAGGAGGGCGAGAGCCAAGAAGCCATGAGGCAGGTTCATCTGACCGCCTGGGGTTTCTTTTCCCCGTCAACACACACACACACACACAGATTCCCGCTCCCTCTGTGCTGGGAGCGTTAAAGCGAACGCTCTGCACCCTCACACGTGTTCCACCGTTTTAGAATCTCATTAATAACGCTCCCGTCCTGTCCGCTCCTCCGCCACACTGCAGCATGCCGCACCCTGCACAAGGACCTGGAGGAACCCACATGGAAGCAGCCGGAATATTGTGTTATTGCTTTCCTGCACGTATAGAGGAAAGAAGAAAAGGAGGGAGAGGAGAGGAGAGGAGAGAGAGACAGTCTGGCGGACATTTTGGGAGGTTTCCAGGGGTCAGGACAACAAGAGGCCCTATGCTGAAGTTTGTCTATCCCAGCATGATGGCGCTCCATGTACAGGGAACGCTGTCAAGGCTCTTTCCTGCCCTCTCTCTTTCTCTGGCACACACACACGCACACACACACACAGACATTACAGTAACATCCTGCAGTTATCAACCAGGGTAGAATCGTCCCACGCTGACGGGCCGAATTCCTTTCCATCCCTGCCTCGTCTGTCTCTATCTCAAGGATGAGCCATGTTTCATCTCCTTGGTGTGTTTGTGTTTGGGGGGGGCGAGCACACGTTCTTCTTCTTCTTCTTCATGCCTTATCTTCGTCCGGGGAGACAGCAGGCGGTTGCTATCGGCGTGGCGTAGACAAAGCGAGGCGCTGCTCGTCTGCGGTGGGACGCGTGCACTTTCTCCGATTTGTGCTGCTTTTGTTCCACTGAGATCAGATCGCGCCGCGCTTTGACTCGAGTCTGCAGGATCAGTCACAACAAAGCTGCTCAGCCCGCAAACAACTCAGTGAAAATATGTGTGCGCGTGCGTGCGTGCGTGTGTGTGTGTAGCTGCCACAGGGACACACGGCTCTGTGGCTCAGCTGTCTCTCTGGGTGGGTATCATAGTATTTATGACCAGCTGACCTCTGAGGCCAACCCCTCCTTCCCCCCGACCTAAGACGCCTCAAAGCCCCGCCCCTCCCCCGTCACTCACACACACAAACGCCTTCTGACCACCTGAGCGGTCGGCTGCAGAGCCCCCTTCTGTCACTGTTGGAGGGCTGTGCTGTCCTAACCAGACAATTAGCTGTGGACAAAGCAAATACTTGATTAGTGCGGCGACCTCTCGGGCCCCCAGCGCGTCCTCGCCTCCTCCTCGTTGACCCTCTGTCCTTCTAAGTGAATGCTGGGCCTTTACTCTACGTGTGTGTGTGTGTGTGTGTGTGTGTACAGTATCGTGCAGCCTAACACGAAACACATGGACGGTAATGAGCAAACTTGTTGGACGGGGTCGGGGTTAATCACGCCTGCGTCAGGGAGCCGCTCAGACGGGAGACGTGTCCAAACCCAACATGTTTAATAATCAAGCCGGACTTAAACCGGGCTTGCACATAATCAGGTTTGATGAACACGTTGGCACGGCGACTATTTGTAGAGGCGGGCGGAACTTTCTTCTTCTTTTGGCGGTGGAAAAGAGGGGGGAAGGAGCCGAGGAGGCAGCGCTCGGTGCCTTCCTGAAGCTGTGCGCCGCCGCTTTACTGCTGTCTGATGGACTTCCTGTGCCGTCTCAGTCTCTCTCTCTCTCACACACATACACACACACACACACACACACACACACACACACACACACACTCATACACTTATACGCACCCACAAAACCAGCAGCAATCACTCAAGCTACTCACACAACCCAGCTTATATTTATAACACTTTATGTAGAGATGGAGCCGAGGCACGGCAGAATATACGAGTATGAGAAGGAAGGAAGGAAGGAAGGAAGGAAGGAAGGAAGGAAGGAAGGAAGGAGGGAGAGAAGGAAGGAAGGAAGGAAGGAAGGAAGGAAGGAAGGCAGGAAGGAAAGGATCCAAACCATCCTCACAGTCGTCCTCATTTAGCCGTCTTTGTCAATAACCCGAGACAAATTCCTTTTCTGTGCACGCGCCCAAACAAGGGATCGCTTCATGCGCCTCACATTCCAGCACATGCCATCCTTGTCTCTGTCCTGTTGTCTCTGTCCTGTTGTCTCCGTCTGTCTGTTCAATAGGCGGATTATCTCGAGGTTGGACGGGAAACTTGGCTGCCGTCGCTGGCGTGCAGTCCATTATAACCCGGTGCTATCTTTGACTTCACAAGCGCGCACAAGCTGACAGACGGATCCACGGCAGATGTGGCCGAGCGGGCGGAGGAAGAGTGTGTGTGTGTGTGTGTAATGTGTATATGCTTATATATCGAAACTAGTGGTAGGACATCCTGCGCAGATGTTGGAGTGTCAGGCTTACAGGGGAAGCCTTAAGTGTGGGTACGTCGACAAAACAACCACAGACGCAAACACACTCATCAGCGCTTTCAAAGGAAACACACACACACACACGCGCGGTGATTATGTGGAATAAGAAGTCTCTCAAGCCTGCAGCGGAAATGCAGGCCGGCCCGCCGTCCACAGCGTCGACCCCCGTCCACGTCTGTCCCCGTTTATGTTGTTTACACACACCTAGATGTTTTCACACACGCTCCAATCCGCGGTTACCCTCAAAGTCGCCTTGGAAACAGGTTTAAAAGCCACTAACTCTCCGTAAAAACACACCTGGCCTGTTTATTTGGGTCGCAGGATGGGGAGCACATGCGGTGGATCTTATCGGCGGAGACTAAAAAGGGGGCTGAGGGCCGAGGGTGTCCCGTCCTGACAGGATCTGTTTGCCCGTGCCCACATGTGTTCTCCATCTGGCCCCTCGCTCTCCCAAACACACTCCTTCCTCCCACCGACCGCAGAGGGAATTCCAGGAAGCCCGACTGCACCGCTGCTTTGCTCTAAATACCCGGCACGCTCGATCGCTGCTGCGGCTCTTTTAATGACCGCCGTCCCGCCCCGTCCCAACTGACCTCCACCCCACAGGTGAGGTTTAGAGGAGGTGGGGCTTGATACGGAGATGGTTCAGGAAAACAACAGTGTCTTACATGTGAGGTGCGGGTGGGAGGTAGAGAGGGGGGGGGAGATTGAGATCGACGCGCAGTTCGCAGAGAACTCCAACGACGAAAGGGGGCAGATTACATGAAAGAGATCGGTGCTGCGTTAAGAGAGCAGAGGAGGGGAGGAGGGGAGGTTGGAAAATAGATGACCAGGTTTGATAAGAACATAACAGATGGAACGCTCTCAACCCACCAACCGCCACTTTTAAAAAAAAAAGGGGGACTTTCAACCCACGGCGGGTCGGGATAGGGGCGCTGCGAGGCGAGGTGACGTGGGCGAGCCTGTGTTCACATGTCACACACACACGCATTCCACCGCCCCGGTGGAGAGAGAGTTAAGAAAGAAGAGAGAGAGAGAGAGAGAGAGGAGGAGGAGAGCAGAGTGATAAATCAGCACACAGCAGCTGATATCAACGTGCCCTTGAGCAAGGTTAAAGCTGCTCTTACTCATATTCTCACAGTCTGGATGATGTCATTGCCACTCATCCTCTGCTCTTCACTCCTTCACCTCTTAGGTCTCTCTGGACTAAACTCCCCCCAGGCTCCCATAATCACCACATGACTGCATGTCTGTGTTCCCCCGTCACTCATTCAGCAGTCAGTCAACCCAAACAACAGAGGTGTGAACTTGTGTGTGTGTGTGTGTGTAACAAGTCAAACTGTCCAACATCTTGATATATAAGCTGCTTTTACTTTCCCGTCCTCTCTCTCCTTCTTCTTTCTCCTCTATCTTGTTTTGGGGGGAGATGTTGGATGATGGAGGAGCTGCGTCCGAGCATCACGGCCATCTAAGACGCCACTGTTCGCCGCGCGTTGTGAGAAACGATACACAAGGGTTCTATTTTAAGCGTGTAGGCTCTGAAAGCAGACTGGGAGGTCATCGCAGAGTAAAGGCTGTGGAATGTGACGTCTCTACAGAGTGTCTTTGTCCACCGTCATGTTTGCTTACTCCACCCTGCGTCCACAAACACCCGGCACGCAAAGACAGATGAAACACATCTCCCTCTGCCTGAATGTGCCTGAGTGTGCGGGTGTGTGGGTGTGTGTGTGTGTGTGTGTGTGAGCGTGTGTGTGTTTGAATCGTTACAGCGGTCTGTCTTGTATATTATACTAATTTAGAAATGTCAAACTAAAACACGCCGGATTCCTGCGTCTGCCTAATTTATGTCCTTGTTTACGAGCATAAATAAATAACTTGTGCTATCAATCTAGGAGAGGAAAAAAAAGTGAGAGGGGAGGGCGACACACACCACAACGACTTTACAGAAGAGTGTGTTTGCTTTTCTGACGCGATACATCTAAGCTTTGGGCCTGCGCACACTGCTGCTCTGATTCCAGCGGACAAAGAGGTCACAGACCAGCTTCCTCTCTCTCTCTCCCTCTCTGCCCATTTACAAAAACAACAGCTTAGACTTGAAAGGAGAGAGAAAGGAGAAGAAAATAAACCCATCCAGTGTCCAAAAGATGCAGTGTCCTTGTCGGTTGCAGTGATTGGACTCTCCGGATCAGAGGAGGAGACGCCGGACTGCATCTCCATCTTCCCCTGCGTCTCTCTCTCTCTCTCTCTCTCTCTCTCTCTCTCTCTCTCGTCTCTCCGTCCGGCCGCATCAGCGAGACTCCGGCAGATTCCACAAGAGGAGGACGCAGCACGGGGTCATTATATCCAATTCTCCGCTCAGACAAATCTGTTTCCACTTAGGCCTACACACACACACTCTCTCCCGACCCCCTCTGGGCTCTCTCTCTCTCTCCCTCTCTTCACCCCCTCCCCTCCGTCTGCCCATGTGATCCGTTCGTGTGTAATTAAATATTACAGCCGGGCCAGCCACAACATGGCGGTGTGTTTGGGGGGGGGGGTGGAGTGACTGCGTTGGAGTTTTACTGGAGCTCAGGGAGGCGGACGCGTGCCAGTTTATCCCCGCCAGAGTTTAGAACTGTGATGGTTTTGGGGTTAAAGAGGAAGAAAAGCGATCATAACAGCAGCGGCGGCGGCGGCGGTGGGGGTTTGGCGGTTTTGACGTGGAGGATTATTGAAAGTTGACTTTACGTGAGACCTGTGAAATGTAGACGTGCTTTAAAGGCAGAACTGATCCCACCACACAAACATCCAGATTAAAAGACTGGAGGAATGTTTATTTATGGGTTTATGTCCTTTTCTCTCCAAGTCCATATTCTGTAACTTTTAATCAAGACATGTCTGCTGACTTCAATGAGTGAGTGAGAGTGAGGATGGCTGTGCTGCAGCTGTAAGCATTCTAATCTAGCGGAAATAACACACACACGAGCACATACACATACACACACATAATGACTCCACCTGGTTTGTGTCTGCATGGGATTATTATGAAAAATAGACAGTTATCCTCTGTAATTTGGAGCTTTTTTTCCTTACAACTCTTTCTGGGATACTAAAGGGAACATTTCCAGCATTTCCACTTGCGCAGGGTGGTTTAGTTTTAAAGGTCACACACGCACAAAACACACACACATCTATTCCCGGGACAATAGAGACACACCGCAGGACAAAACGAAGTCGTTCCAGCTCGACATTTAAGGTTTATATTCGCCATCACTTCTGGTTTCTGTGGGCTGGACCACATTGTTCCGGGAGAACTGTGAGATTCTGCTCTGCCTTCAGTCAGCCAATCAGCATACAACAACCTCGGTCATGAGTTTTAGGCACAACTGAGTGAAATGATGCTTTTCCATATTAACTGGGCTCGTCCTCTGTGATAGCTAAGACTCTACAGAATTGAGAAAGTATGGAGAAGTGCAATAAAACATCCCTGCCCTGACTTTTAAATCCTAACCTTTGACCTCTGACGCCCAACTCTCAGACCTCAGTACTGTTATTGCCAATACCAGGCTGCAGGTGCATGTGGTGGATGTGTGTCTGAGCCAGGATCCACACTGGGATGATTTGTCGCACAGATCATTGGTTTCTCTCATGCAAACCATTGTTACCATCCAGGAAAAATGCGCTGAGCCGGCCAGTTCCAGGAGTGGAGGAATCCTCCAGCCAGTTTTCCTGCTTCCCATTAGCCACCTGGTCTGCAGCTCCAACCCAGTGTGCCCTCTAAAGCCCAAATCCACCTTTTATAAGGCCCGTGACACTGTGGTGAAGCATGCCAGTGGCTGCCCAGTTTCCCTTTTGAAACAAATCCAAGACTAAAAAAACCAAAGATGCAAAACCCGCAAATACTTCCAAGTGTGCCGGGATTATTTACGCCCGTCCTCTCCATCTTTACTTCCTATGTATCAGTTCTTTCCTCCAAACAGTGCTAGGGAATGACTCATCCTGCTGCATGGCCTGAGATCAAAACACAGACTGGGCAGTAACATTGTTATTAATTACTAAATATACGGCCTATCTAAAAAAAGGGGGGGTTACATCATTCCAGATTTAGCGAGCACATGATCTGTGCTTCATATCCGTGAAAGCATTAGTAACACGTCTTGCCTAGAATAGTTGAAACCCACGCATGTACGCTTACACCCCCACAGCCCAGCGCCTTCAAACACACACATGTGCACAGCTCAGCTCACTGATGGGCGACTGCTTTCACAGCTGGGACCAGACAAGTCTCTCTCTCTCTCTCTCTCTCTCTCCCTCTCTCTCTCTCCCTCTTCCTCTCTCTCTCTCTCTCTCTCTCTCTCTCTCTCTCCCCAAGTATTGAAATGTATCCCAGTAAACACAACACAATAGACTGAGGCTTTACCCGCAGCCATACATTAACACACACACTCTCACAGTTTGTTTGGTGAAGGAAAAACCCTTATTATCCCCTAAAGCTATCTGACTTACAGCCTTAACTTTACACACACTGACCTGCTTACATTTCTCACAGGGGTCGCCCTAAATGAATCCAGGCTGGTTTCCTGAAGCCTGAACGCGTCGGCCGCGTGCCTCCCGTTCATTCAACAGACAAAAATTAATGGAGGGTTCTTCCAGCGTGGTATTAACGCACCGATATGTTCTCCAAATCTGCATTTGATGCAGCTCCAGGTTTGTGGAGCGGGGAGTGTATGGGTGTATTTTCAGTGTGCTGGTTTTCCCATCTGTGTGACCGCAGTGCTGGGCTGCTTTCCCTGCATCTTTCTGCCCGCTGTTCCCACGCCTCTTTCTGGGCTAAATACATATTTAGGGAAATACTGAGCAGCAAATCACATGCCCTGCTCCGTACATGGACCCCCAGACCATTACTCACTGCCTTTTTACTGTATAAAGCTCCAGCACAGAAACTGGACCTCACTTTTTCGCACTAATGCCGGATCACATCAAAGTTTATTTCTCCAGGTAAATCTTATTGAGCGTAACGGCTTTTTACCCCTGCTGGGACTCGGTTTACATACATAGAGACGCAAAGCATAGAGGCGCCCCGCACAACTGTCTGCATCAGCTCCATGACTGTTGGGTTGTTACCATCACAGCTAAACTCTCAGGCTGACACAACATTGCAGAAGTCACACAACCGCTGGTGAAGCCCTGCACTTGGAAAAACTTTTCTGCCAGCTGGACCGCATTTCCTTCTGCATTTGCATGCCAGGCAAGGCATTAAGATCAATAATTACACAGACACTTCCACTGTCCATTAGTAAACCTACTACTCTGCAGTTTAAAATGCCCAACAGTCCTATCAATACAAATTATACCAGGAAGAGCTCACTCATGCTATTTCCTCATGAAGAGAAATTAATGACAAATGGATTCCACTGTGTAGCTGCATTGTGTAGTGCTGTGTAGCCATTTAAACACATTCAACACAGGCCGGAGAGGGCCAAATAGGTTCTGAGGCGTGTGTGTGTGTGTGTGTGTGTGTGTGTGTGTGTGTGTGTGTGTGTGTGTGTGTGTGTGTGTGTTATGGTGGCATGTATGTGTACGTGCTTGTGCGAGTGTGTGTGCATGAGTAATGAATATGATCCTGGCACATCACAAACCCAGTTCCTCTAATGCACTCCCTGTAGACCAGAAGAAATAAACAGATAGAAGATGAAGCGGACTTGAGCAAAATGGCAAAGAAAAGAGGGAGAGCCAAGAGAGAGAGAGAGAGAGAGAGAGAGAGTGAGTGAGTGAGTGAGCAAGCGAGCGAGGGAAGGAGGGAGGGTTTGCAGAATTGTTATTGGAGCCGTAGAAGTCATTGCTGCCTTAAAGAGTTCCAGATGTGGGCGAGCCCCTCTGAGCAGGAGAGGGAATGAGGGAGAGACAAACAGAGAGCGAGCGAGTGAGAGGGAGGAGTGTTTCATCAGACTGGGCCCTGTTTGATCAACCAGCATGGATCCAGGTAGAGTTATAAGATCAGATTTAAGAAGAGAAAGTTGACTTTTTTTCATTTTGTGTACTCTGTTGTAGCGGTGTGTGTGTGTGTGTGTGTGTGTGTGTGTGTGTGTGTGTGTGTGTGTGTGTGTGTGTGGGGGGGGGGGGGTTCTTGGAAGCTGGGGGTTTAGGGTGTGGGGTGTCAGGTGGTAAGGTGGTAGAGGGGCATGTGGCTTGAACAACCCAAGTGTGTGCCTATAAAAAGCTAGGGTGGTCAGAATAATGTCCTGTTGTTATTACACACACACACGCGCTGGTCTTTCTCAACCCAATGACTGAACTCACCAAAAATAGGCGAGTCAAACCCCAACCAAAGGACATCTGGTGAAATACATCAGGTCGGGGGGGGAAACATGTTTTTCCTCTTATGAGTTGAGTCGAACTCAAGCAAACGGCCTGAGCAGAGGACCGGACCACAGCACTGCATCAGACTCTTCTGGATGCGTTCTGATCCAAACCATCTGCTCGTGATGAACGCTAATCAAACCAAGTGGCAGCGGCATTAGAATATGAAGTGTGCTGCATTATTGAAAGACACAGTGTGCTAACGGCTGACTTTGAAAGTTGACAGAGTTTACAGCAGCAACTTCCCTCTCCTCTTCATACGCACGCTCTCCGTGCACACAAACGCAACGTGGATCAATATGAGGCCATCTAATTGGAGAGCAGTAATAATAGCTACATTCTCCCTCTCGGTGGACGCACACGGTTGTGTTGTGCGTGCTCGTGTGCCGGGGCTCCAAGCATTTGTCCCCCCCCCTGCACTGGAACACTGGAATAGGCTGCATGATCACACAACAAAAGGCTATTGTGCTGCAGCAAAAAAAGGCTCTGCTCGAGGGAACTGGTAGTGGGCCACAAACAAAGGCTGGTTACATTGTCCTAACACTGGCTCATGAATCAACTTAACACTGGTGTGCCAAAACAGCCATGGAAAGAGCGCTATGAGTCTACTAGCATCTGACAAAGAGGGACGATGGAGTTTATTGAGGATGAGTGGAAAGGGTAGAGGAAACAACTGGACGGGGAGCAGGATGCACAGCTGGAGGAGGGAGGAAGGAGACGAGGAGTGGGAGATGTGAGAGGTGCATGGAGATGGTAGCTGTGTGTTTATACATGAGGGGTGGAGAACAGGATAAGAGAGAGGGAGAGAGAGGGAGAGAGAGGGATGAGGAAATGGAAGAAGGGGAGGATTTAGGCAAAGGAGTGCAGTCGGCACAGCAGGAGGATGAGAGGTGAAGTCAGCATAAACACAGAGCTGTGTCAACAGACAGGACTCCTGCCTGGGCGCTCGCTGGGTGTAAAGGGCTCGTCCCACCTAAATCATCACTCTGGTTTGACATCACACCAGTAGAACGGAGCGGTGTGTGAGGACTTGGTTGTACAGATGACAGATGAAGAGAGTGGCTGTGTTCAAGTCAAATCCTGCAGTCATAAAAAAATACTTTCTCTGTTCACATCAGAGGCCTGAGCTCTGTTATTTTCCTCTTCTGACAAGTCTCATTAGCAGTGGATCCGTCACACACCGATGCACAAAGAGCAGTTATTGTACCCAGCAATAAGTCTAATAGGCCACAGTTCACCTTTTCCACATACGTGAACTATGAGGGATTGGAAAGAACTGGCCAGCTCTCTGGAAGGAGTTCATGTGACAGACAAACATTGCATCACCACACACACACACACCCAAACATGCACAGAGAACACATTCACACAGGTGATCACATAAGGCCACATTTAGAGCTCTAAGTTCAAAGTGAGGTAACTTACCATTGGCGTTTTTCCCACAGATCAGGTGCTCGTAGTGCTGCAGGACCCCCCACAGCTCCGCGTCATTGTTCACGACCCCCTCCAGGCTCTCGGCGCTCACCGGGGCGCAGGCTGACCCCGAATCCGGGCCCGGGTGACCCCTCTCGGCCATCAGCACACGGGCTCCGATCTCTTCCACCAGCGCCTCCATGCAGGCGGTCAAACATATGGCCGCGTACTCGTGGATGCGCACGGAGATGCGGGTGTCCACCATCCAGCGGAAGAAGCGTCCCACGGAGAAGGAGAGGCCGCAGCGGGCGGACTTGCCTTTCCTCAGCAGCTCCCCGGCGCTCATACAGTACATGGAGATGGCCTTGACCGTAGCAGAGACGCAGTAGTCGGCCAGAGCCCAGCTGAGCACCAGCCTCATGGCGCTCTGCACCTCGAAGCGGGTGCAGCGGCAGTGCATGACGCTCAGCCGCTGAGCCTCTCTGGAGATGCGGATCAGGGCTCTGCGGAGGAGAGCCGACAGACGCCTCACGGCCTCCGGGGAGAACACAGGTGCGGGCCCCGCTTTTGAACCCCCACTCTCGGCCACTTTACGCAGGATTCTCGCCACCTCCTCTTCGGTCCAGGGGAACTCCTCCAGCTCAGGTAAGCGGGGACACTTGGAGAAGATGTCCTCCGGGTCTTCAGGTAGGACCGTGTTGACCGTGTCCCAGCTGTTGTTCCTGCTGTTCATGGACCCGGAGTAGTACCACCAGTTGCCCCGGTGAGGGGTCGTCATGAAGGCCTGGGAGTTGGACTTTGAGGAGGACAGGCTGAGGGATTTGCAGGAGTCTCCAGCTCCGTACCCCGAGTCCAAAGTCAGATCCTCGAGGGTTTTCATGTGGACATTGCTCATGCCGGCCATTATGCACAGCAAAGTTTACCGGGGAGCGCAGAGGAAGTGAGGCAAACCTGGTTAGCGGTCTACCTGTAAGTCAGTGAACCGGTGCTCGAAACTCCCCACCGAGCTGGTTGAACTGGTTACGCTGCGCAACACTTGTCAGACATGCTGCGAAGTTCAGTTCAGTGCGGGGCAATGAATCAGCAGTTGTTGTTAAGTTGCACAAAACAAACCCTTGAATATAGCTCAGCTCTGACCAAAACAAGCCAATATTGTCATTTGTAATCAGTCAGGAAAGCAAAAGCAAAACTAAGCGTCTGCCTCACCTTGAAGCCCCGGATGACGCCGGGATTTAAAACTTTTCCTCCACAGTCTTTGACAAAAACCGCGACGTTTATCCAGTCTTAGGAGACATTAAAAGACAAGTTGCGTGATTTCCGTGTATCAAACGGGTTCTAAGTTGTCGCTTCGCCGTGGAGTGGAAAACTCTGAGCTCCCCTCCGCGCTCCGCTCTGCCGATGAATCAAGGAGAGCAGCCGGCGGAGGAACTGCTACAGATGCGTCAGGGGGGCGGGGCTCGCGCTTGACTGACATGAGGCCACGGCTGCTCCACCACCAATCAGGAGACGGACCGCTTTTACGAGAGCCAATCAGAACGTGCCTCAAAGTTTGGGAAAGAAAGTAAACAAATGAGCATCAAACAAATACATGCCCATACTATGTCTGACCTACATATGAGTTTCCACGTCTTTTCATGCTTTAACATGGCCATTTTGATTTACATTCTCAATTTAATGCAGTTGTCCTTCTACTAAAGCTCAAAAAGCATAGTCCAATCAACAACAAGACCCCCACTTACAATTAATTTATGGGTGGGAGTTCTTCATGAGTTTAATCATTTATTTGTCTGGTTAAGTAACCAACCCTTCAGTCCTCAGTTATCTCCTCTGTGCAGTTGTTACCCACGCATATCAGCTGATGTCTCCCACAACAACCATACAGTGAATCATCTGCAATGCTCTTGGTAACAGTGTTGAGTAAGCGGTTACCTCAGTGTTTGTTTTGGTTCGGTGAGGTTAAGGGCTTCATTGTTAACAGAGTTTACAATCACATTCATTATTACAAGGAACTCAGATGGTATGTAGTATGTGTATTATTATTATTATTATTATTATTCACAACACTTTTTTTGCAGGTATATTGGTCAAACCCCCCAAAATGGAAACCCTTGCTTTCATACACTTATTAAGAAAATCCTCACCGACTTCATTCTGTTTGTTGTTTCGGGTTAGCTGCGCAAACATACCTCAGGTTAAATAAAACAAACATGTTGTATAGGCCTGCGACTCTGCCCGGCATCACTCGACACTCACGTAGACAGCAGGTAGGGCGTGTCCTTACTGGGACAAACTCCAGCACTTTTATGTAATAGATCCAGAGCAACATACACAGACCTAGTGGATGTAGGAAATACTTTGCACTGATCGGTCTATGAAGTGGCAAAAGTGACTCTCCCACACATACTTCCACTCAAGCACCATAGCTGCTGAAACACTGAGAAGAACTCAACCTTCAGGCTGCTTTACCTCCCCATATTTAGGCTGTTAGTCAAAGCCAAGTTACACTAGTATGATCAGAACCAGCACAGGGAGTAGACGACATCAAAGGACATTAGCACTTGCCTCATCCAGACCTCATGTAGCTGTGGTGTGGACAGCACTTACCTCATGGCTTCTCTGTGTGTGTATACAAGCGCAGGACAAAATGCAATGGAACAAGCCAGCCCACCCAGAGCAGAGAGACACAGCAAGGGGATCAACAATTCACAACTCCTGCAAGTGATTAAATGTGGTACAAAAACATGTCAACTCTACTGGAGTACAAAATGTCAGTGTTTCCTAATGTTTACCTTTTCCTCTGCAATAGTATGAATATAACAAAATAAATATCACTTTAAGCAGTTAGCAATGACAGCCTCTGAGTGTAACAGAGGGAGACTGAACAAGTGATGACATCTGTTTTTCCAAATAATCTTATAATATAAGGTAAACAAAACCTAAATCAATGACTGATATATTTGAGTTAGAACTCGGACTGTACACGAAAACAAAATCAAGCACTTTTACTGTATAATGTTGGAGAATTTCAAAGTTAAAATCCTTTATTTTGGCCTCTCGACTATAGAAAAATGATTTGAGGTTTCTAACAACCTCAGAAAATGTTATTTTGACATTCAATTTGTAATGGAAAGAAATCTCCCATAATGCTGCATCTCTACGTGTAAGCCCTCTGAGCCCTGAGTCGTAAATAACATTGGTGATGTGATTCGATCAGTGTTGGAGCGTCTGTATGTACTTGTGTGTTGGGGAGTCATCTACCTCCTCATTGGTAATGTCTCTCTTCTTCTCCTGAGTCACACCCTCTTAATGTGTAGATATATACCATAGATATATTTTCCTCCACAATCTTAATGTAAATCAAGTTAAGGGGCCTGGGGATCTGATCTGTATATTTGAGAAGAGCACCACCAAGTGGCCAAAAGGGGGACATATTAAGAAAAAGTCTCTTGTGGCTGACATAAAGACACAGCCAAAGAACAATCTGGACATAAGCATAAAATTTTATTTGAAAAAAAAAAATCAAAAAAGGAAAAAAAAAAATCAAAAAATCATAATAGGTACAATAAAGGTACAATACATTCGTAAAACCTTTTCTCTACAAAACAATTTCACAGAAATTAGCTTGGAATGTATATTCCTAGTTTTCATTTTATTGTATCTTATATATAGTCTAATTTTTAAACGTGTTTCTTTTGTTCCTTAAATACTCCCATGTCAGTGTTAAATTACGTACAGTACAGAGCCCGTTCCTTGTAGAGAAAAGGAATAGGTCTTGGAGGGCATTTTAACAATCATTTAGACAATAATAAATCAGTAGCCATGTCCAGTCTTGAGCCCTCCAGCTATTCCCCATCAATATAAGTACCGTGTTGCATAAACAGAGGCATTAGGGGCCCAGCCTCCAGCCAAACTAATGGGAGCAGGTGGGTCCTGCTGAATTGCAGCTGCCAGTGAGTCTCCATCACACCTTCTGTTGCCACTCAGTAATCATTTCCCCCTCCCTCCTCTCTATATAGCCACCCGTGGGCCACACTGGCTTGCAATGATCACTTTGAATCATTAAAAGTAACTGTGGCGGTGGCTTTGCTTAGGGCTGACACACAATCTGTAATCCATTAAAGAGAACTGTCAATTCTTTCTCCTTTTTTTTTTTTTTACAGTGTATCTGAATTTACAGTGACATTACAACTTTCTGATAAATAATCTGGTATTTCTGTTTGTCCCTGCCCTTTTCTGTATATTCAAAAATTTGCCTGTAGCCGAACCCTGATAAAGGCACACAATTGTGAAATAGCCATGCCTTGCCGCATCATGGCTGAAACATTAAGTGTTTGTTGGAGCTTTAGCTAAGCTTAAAAGACAGATAAGCTTTCCCCCGTATTGACGGTTAAGTTTTAAATCCCTCAAATCTTAAATTTGAAAACGAAAACTCAGATCAGTAACTGCTCAAAAGCAGGATTGCAATACTGTTCAAATCAAATATTAGAAAGCTGTCTTACTCTTCTTCCCCTTCTGTGACATTCATCTACGTATTTCCTGGGGCACCATGAAGTTAGAGATCTGAAGGAAGGAAACTGTCAGTAGAATTAGAGCGTGTAAACTGTTCACCAATTCAGAGTTAGGGGGCAGAAAATAGCACCCACACGTACTTAGTCACAGAAAAGAAAAGAAACCAACAAACGTTTAAATAATAATCATAATAGCAGAATAACCTGCAGAATAAACTCTGTTAAGTTGTAAACAATAGCTAGCCTTAATATGGGTGTAGCACATGAGACTCTTAAAACAGCAGCAAGGCTATATATATATTCCAACAGATACACAGATTTGTAGGACACTGAAGAAGGACTGAGAGAGGTGGAGGCAAAAATGAGATCGATCAAAATAAGGGGAAAATATAAAGAGAGAATAAAGAGAAAAAATAGATGATGTATCTGTCATTACGTGTTTCTAAAGGGGGATTCTCTAATTGAAAAGCTTTCCATTGACATCACTGACCAGAAACCTGTCTTCTTCTTTGAATCACAATATACTATGTAACAACCCACAGCCTCAAAAGAACTTCAACACCTCGGTCATACTAGTTAATATTCAGAAATACTGTTTTCCAAGGACAGGACTCCTCTACTCAGCCTACATCACCATGTTTGCGTCTATCTGAGTAACATGTTAACACACATTCTATTAAGCTCCCGTGTAAGGGCGTGTTAGAAAAATCTTAGGTTGTCTTCACATCTCCGAGTTACAAAAAGGTGCTTCCTTCTGTCATTACAAGCACGCACACACACGCACACACACGCACACGCCCGCACACACGCATACACACACTCGCGCAAAACTAAACAGCTGCTTTCCAGCTTGTCTGAAAACATTGCACCAAAAAACGGGACAGAGAGAACGAAAAACAACATTCTCTCTCTCTCTCTGTACAGTAGTTCCAGTCAGTCAGTGAGGCAAAGTGATGACTCAGGTCTCGCTGCACAAACAGCAGTTTCCACAAAGTTCTGATCCGGACTCAGCGTCCTTACCGGCTCGAGCATCCGGAGGCACCCAGGAGAGGAGCCCGTTTCAAAAAAAGGCAGAGTCAGGCAGTGAGCGATCTCTCGTCAAAAGGTCTCTCTCTCTCTCTCTTTCTCTCTCACACACACACACAGTGTATCTGCAAGGTAGGTTTAGCATCCCACATCCCACAGGGGGCGCTATCCCTTGGGAGTTTTCTTGTTCTGGGCATTCCACATGCCTCGTTTGGAGTGGTAGTAGTGGAAGAAATTCCTTAGGCGCAGTCTTTCTACCTCCAAACCGTTCTGCAGCACCCTGTAGGGACAGAAGAGAGAATCCACCTTAAGTCCCTCAATGATCAACTATCAATCAACATTGGATGGACACAATCTCATGAACACCTTAACAACAAAGACATTACAATGCTTCTGTGTATTATGGTTTTTGATGTGTTGGAAATTTTTGTAAGTGTCAAACAGTAATTCCTGCAGGGATTGGTCAGATCTCCTCAGGTTGCTAGGTTACCTGTCCAGCAGCTCCCAGTCCTCTCCACCCCAGCGGTCTTTGAATTCCTCCGTGTTCATCCCTCCGATCTTTTCAAAATCGGACTTGTAGATTCCAAACAGGCCGAAGCCGTTGACCTCCCAGTAGCCTGCAGAGAGCCGAACGTTAAAGAGAAGTACGAGTCCACAAATCACAGCAAATGTGAGAAAAGGAAGACGTGATGCACTTCTAATGTGAGTGTGTGCTGTATACTATGAATATAAATTGTATTGTCATTCAAAGTAGCTGTCTGTGCCGCTGTGTTGGTATCTGTGCATGTGTGTGTGTGTGTGTGTGTGTGTGTGTTTGCAGTACCATCAGGCTCCAGTGGCGAACTCCCACAGCCGAGTCTCATGACGATGGGAGCGAACGCCAGGCGCCCTTCCACGCAGTGCTTCCTGATGCTCTCTAAGATGTTGAGAGGGAAATGTATGTGCAGGTCACACAGGAACACGATGCTGTGGCTGTCCTGTAGATACAAACACACACACCGTCATTTAAACACAAATTAGGTCCAATTCTGTCTCTTTAAAACAAAGCATACATGCAAAATTGTGCTTATTTATTCTGTGACCTTGTGTGTTCACGTAAGCATGGACCAGGGCATATTTGTGTGTATGCAGGAGTGTGTCCACGCATGCTGAGAGAAGGCAGATAGGTTTGGCCTCAGCATCACCGCCCTGTCTTCACTTCTAAAGCCTGCAGGTCATTCAGACATGAGTGACAACCCTGTCATCCCACTGTGACAGCGCTGACACTCAACTGATGGATCAACGTCTGTCCAAAACCCTGCCTGTCCCAAAACCCAGTGAGTGGGTGCATGTGCGCGTGTGTGTGTATGTGTGTGTGACAGCCAGAGACGAGGACGCAGAAATAACCTGGTGAAAAAGAGAGGATGTGGCAGCTGTGGCTTACACATGACAGGGGGGAACGCAGTAACCTGTCTGTGCGATTCACTGTGGTCCTCAGCTCTGTGGGAGCCAGCGAGGGGGAGAAAGAGGAGGTTTGCAGACCCGGTTGAGACCAACTGCACCTGACAGACAGGCCTCGCAATGATGTATTCATTATGCAGGACTGTTCTCTATGACACACATCAGCCAGCAAAGGTTATTTGGTCAGTGAGACAGGCTGACCTTCACTGGCTTTCTCTGCCTTCCTGCTACAATGTGTGTATGTGTGTGTGAGCTTAAGTGTGTTTGTGTGTGTTCTCTTACCTCAATAGTATCCACTCCTATCTGCAGTCCTGCTGAGCGCTCAAAGTTTCCCTCTCTCCTAAGATACTCATATCTTTCAAAACACAATTGTAGACATAAATTAATTTAACTTAAAAGACTCAGATCCTAAACTGATTACTTTAATGCTACACACACACACACACACACACACACACACACACACACACACAGGCACACACCTTGGCACATTGCTCTCTCTGAGTGCCTGCTCCACATCCATGTCTTCACTCTCAAAGTCGACGATGATGATGCTAAAATTGTCATCCTTAGTCTGGCGATGAAGATTCTCCATGTCAGAGATGAACTGCTGCACCCAGCGGGCCTGGTTCTTCACTGGAATGGAGATTTTAAAAAAGGGGAAGAAAGTTAATGAGGGAAACAAAATGACAGATGAGCCTGCTTGCGTTTTGTTTTGTGCCATATATCCACATAAAAAGTAAATTCTGTATGTGAAGCTCTTTAGTTTGACTCACCTGGCACCACAAAGTGCACCATCACCTCCCTCCTCCACTGCAGCATGACAGGCTGGCAGAGCAGCGGCTTGGCGTAGGCGGTGCCCCAGGGTGTGACCCCGGGCCTGGCAGGGGTGCCGGTGGAGGGACGGGGCGGAGGAGTGGTGGCGCCGGCGGTGGCGGTCGAGGGGGCGGACGCCGGAGGGGAGGCCGGGGCAGAGTCGGTGTTCTCCACGCTCTCCTCGCCTTGCTTGCTGCGGTGGAGCAGCAGGTAAATGTACTCGGACAGACGCACCACGCTGCGGCCTCGCTCCATCAGCTCCAGCTCCACCAGGTAACGGTTCCCCCGGGCCGAATCGCGTCGCTTCTCAATGTTGATGATCCTCAGAAGGGTGTAGATCCTGTGGGATGCAGAAGACGGAGAGAGGAACCTCAGAGATCAGACACGGAAGGATGTGTGAAGGCTGCGGATGAAAAATGGATCTGTCTTATCGTTATTGACTAATTATTGTTTTGCCGCTGGCGGGCGACTTCAGAAATGCTGCTGTTCATTATGAGTGAGGCTCAGTGAAGAGGACGGTGTGATGTGGGAGGAGAAATAAGAGTAAAGAAGAATGAATGGAAACGCTTCTTCACAGGAGGACGATCAGGAGATTTATAAGCACTGCTGCAGAAAATGATAACCAGAAAATAGACAAGTTACAAATTGCAATTCAATTACCGAGTCCCAGCCTTACTCTCTCTTCCCCCCTCTCCCTCTCTCTCTCTTACCCGCCGTTGCGCTCGTTGAGTTTCTCCATGTACTGGGCCAGCACATCCACCACCTCGCTCTCTGCCAGCTGGAGGTTGCCTGACACGTTGCACCGCAGGTCGTTCCAGTCCGATCTCAGCAGCTCAAAGTCCATGGGATTGACCGAAAAGGTCCTCTGCCAGTTGATGCTCTCCTCCGCCCAACCCGGCCGGGCCTCGACCTCCTCGTAGCTGTAGTCCGACATCCCGCCCTCCTCCTGTTCCGGCTCGGCTTCTGTGTCGGGATTAGAGCGGATGACGTCAGGATCCTGGTCGGGCTCTGGCGGGTTGGGATCCGGGTCCGGGTCCGGGTACGGGTCCGGGCGCTGCTGGGACTCGGTGATCTCTGAGGTCCTGAGGTACGAGGTGACCCGCAGCTGATCTTGCGGGGTGTTTTCTGTGGCATTCAATCGTGGGGGGCGGGGGCCGTGTTGGTGATGTGATACAGGCGGGATGGAGTTCATTTTGCCGTGCTCATCAGCAGTGACCGCCGTCTCTCTCTCCAACTCCTGCCGCCCCTCTTTCCTCTTGCTCTTATCTGGCCGTTTGGTCCTGCTTGCTACCTTGTGTGCCACACCTTCACCCTCCCCTCTAATAGTCCCATTGTGCACAGATGTCTTTCCCTCTTTTGTAGGGGGGTTGGGCCAAAGCTTAGGGGCGCTAACAAGGCTCCTAGTCCCTGTTACTCCTGCTCCGGCTCGCCCTTTGGGACCCAGGTTGACCAGCCGTGTGGTCTTCCCGCTCTGATACAGAAAGACCCCTGGGAAGACCTCTCTGGGATGGCGAGACGCTCTCTCCTCCCTCCGCTCTCGCCTCTGTTCTCTCTCTCGCTCCCTCTCCCTGTCCTTGGCGGGCCGAGGCCTGGTGATGTAGATCTTGTTGTCCTCCCTCTTCTCCTTCTTGCTTCCGGGGATCTTGCCGTTGTCCCGTGCGGCGCCGGTGTTGCTGTGGGCAGAGTTTGTGAGGATCTGCTTGGCTCTGCTGGCCATGGCAGAAAAGGAGGCCTTCTGTGGGAAGAGGAGCGAAGACTTGCTGAGTTTAGGCAGCGTCTCTGCTCCCCTCTCTCCACCTCCGCCCCCTACTTTCCTACCAGGGGCGAGCTCAGCAGGACCTGTGTGAACCCAGGACAGGGAGCGACCCGGGACCACGCTGTCCATGTCAGGCTGTAACACTCTGAGCTGGGGATCCTGCTCAGGGCCTTTTTTGCTGTCCTCCCTCACGTTTCCCCTCGTATGGTCTCTCCCCCAGTCCCTGTCCTCAACCGCTCCTATCTGACCGTCTCTTGGGGGAAAGTGCCTCCTTTCTCTGAGCACCATACTGTTCATCACCCTCTCCTCCTCGTCATCAGTTTCATCCTCCTCTTCCTCTCCCCCTCTGACGGCCAGTGTGGCCCCCGACCTCGGGCGGTGGTGGGACGGCCCGGAGGTGTGGCTGGTCTGGCTCGGGCGAGAGGACTTCTTAGGGGACGGAGTGCCGACGATCTCTACCTCATCCTCTGGATCCTCCTCCTCCATGAAATCTGCGAGAGATGCACACGAGAGAGTTATTTGACACAGTGTGTGAGTGAGTACATGCGTCTGTGTACATAGGTGTGTGTGTGCGTGTGCTCATTATCAGTTACCATCTGGGTTAGGAAAGAAGAACGGTCTGTCGTCCTCCTCCTCATCCATCTTCATATATTTGTAGAAGCCAAACCTGGCAGACACACACACACAAACACAAACACACACAGATAATACTTTTTGAAGTTTCAATGTGCCTCACAGCATAATAAACTTAATCCCTTTTTTGAGGGGTTGCATGAATCACTGCCATCAAATTCACAGACACTTAAACACTTATTTTGCATAATCAGTGCAGTGGCTCATATAAACAAGACAGAGACAAATGCTCCATTATCTCCCTGAGAGATAAAAGCAATAATGTCCGTACTTCTCTAAGTAGATCGGCGACTCTCTGTAGAAACATTTGTTCTCTCTCTCCATGTGGGTGAGACGGGTGAAGTCGTTGGGGTAGACGAAGGACAGATAGACCTGCAGAAAAGCGGCAACAGCGTAAATAACAAGTAGATATGCAATTTTACTCTCAACACACAGATAAAGGTCGTATCAATGCTTCCTCTCGCTCATCGTCTTCCCCAGCAGGTAACTTGCCGCTGCAGTAGCTTGTGTTGTCCTAAAGGGGGAAGCAACGCTCAATACTACCTGCCACCTGCTTGTTTGATGCATTGTGAAACAGAGTGTTCAGGCGATGTGTTCTTAACCTCACCGCTTCTTTGCCCTCCGATTTGAATCTGATGATAGTACCAACTAGCAATTGACGTCCATGGAAACAGACTCTCACACACAGTCGTACACCCACAGTGACATTTCTTTTGCACCCCTACAGGGAAAAGTGTTGAGAGAAATCACTTACAAACTGCAGACCCTGGTATCTGGCGATGGGAAAGTCTTTGACCACGTAGGTCGGAGAGTAGAGACAGGCCGGCAGAACGTTTTCGAGTCGGGAGGGGTTGATCATAGGGACTGAGGGAGGGAGAGAGAAGAGGCAAATATTTGGAATCTAGGACAAAGTCAGTGTACGGAACCAGTGTAGCACAAAACCATCATTGGGGAAACTGTTGGCTGCGAGGCGATGGGGTGGAGGGCAGACAAGGCAGTTGGGAAACAGGAAAAAAAAGCAGAACAGCCGGCCAGCCAGCTAGAGAGCTAACCAGACATTCACTCAGTCAGTTTGAGAAAAAATGACACTCTTGAAAATCAGGCTGTCAGCGAGGAAGGAAAACAGGATGAAGAAGACATGAGGAGGGGAGGAGGAAGAGGGGTGGGTGGTGGACTGTCAGAATTAATAATGGGCAGATTTACTGCTGTAGAAGGTGTCCCGGGGGTCTGGCTTCAGCATGTCCGCCCCGTGCCGCACGGCGCCGCCTCCCTCCAGGCCATGTGGCTGAGACTGCTCCGGCAGGCGGATGTGACTGGCCAACGTCTGCGGGATGTGGTCCACGCTGTTCATCTTCAAACTGGACTCATCTGGAAAAGAGAGAGGAGAGAGTGAGAGTGAGAGAGTGAGAAAGGAGATGGTGGAGAAGACATACGACGCATGAAAGATGGAGGGAAGCTTTGTTTTCAAATGGTTTTGATGTGTCATCTGTACGGGGGGAAATTTGTATTATTATTCATGTCCCAGTTTACACAGGTGACGTCATCAAACATGGAGAGATATGGAGAACGAGAAAACACGTGGAGAGTCAAAGGAGACGTAAATAGAGCAAGGGGAAGAGGAAGAGAAGAGAGGAGGAGAGGAGGAACAAAAGTTGAGATGAGAGAATCTTGGAAAAAGTTGGAAGAAATGAAAACAGAGCAGAGGGGAGACATAATTATACCGATCGATCTGAGGGAAGGAGGCGAGAGCACGTGTGATTAATGGCATGTCAACAGCAAGGCCTGATGGGAGAAATACTTTATAATTAACAGGGTGGTCAGCATCATCTTTATCTCCCAGAGCGGTGCACTGTGCGTATGTGTGTGTATGTGTGTGTGTGTGTACGCGAGGTTGTTTATCAGTGTCTTTCTCGAAACAATCAGACATCTGTTGATCACTTCCCTGCTTTCACTGCACATAGAAGCTTTGCCAACACAAATTCATTATCTGTGTCATTGAAATCCTAAAAACAACAAACTGAGTGATTTCTCCTCTTGTTTTCGATTAATTTGCATATCACAGACAACAGTGATAGTGGGATTTTTGTTAAAATATATAAGACAGTGTGTGTGTGTGTGTGTGTGTGTGTGTGTGTGTGTGTGTGTTTCCCTTTAATGATCCCGGTGGGAAATTTGGTGGAAATCGGAGGACCGAGTGTGTGTTTGCATGTAAATTATACAACGTTGCCATTCTTGTTTAACGATGTCATTTTTGCAGCTTGGGTCTGTCGGCAAATCAGAAAACTTAAAGCCATATTTCTCGGAATATTGTCAGGATTAGAGCGAATGACTCACCTGCCTGTGTGTGTAGAATGATACACAACTAGTAAAAGGGGATGTGATTAGATACAAACCTCCACCAAGACTGAACAAGCTCTCTCTCTCCCTGCCTGTGATGATCTCACATCTCTATCATCTATAGTTCACGAGCTGTCGGAGAAAAACGCTTTTTCCATAACGGCGGATATAAGATTAGACGTAATTTATCGCCGTGGGAGAATTACTTTATCTAAGTGGATTAGTCCCATTGATTGATCCTGAAGAGGAAAAACAATCACATTTGCCACGATTGTGAAAACGCACTTTAACGTTAAATGGATATTCGAGAGTGAAATTGCTATTTGACTTTACTTGATGATGAATCAAGTACGAAACATGGATTACCGTCTTTATTTTCCTTTGGATCTAGACCCATTATGATTGAAGATGCAGCAAAATTGTTTGCACCTCATCGAATCAGCGTCACCTTGGCTACACAATGGGGGCAGTTGTGTGTTTCTCTCCCTATTTGATCCTTCATAGTAACTCTCACTCTCTCTGTATGTGTGTGTATCTATGTGTGTGTGTATCTGGATCCTTCTTTGAGCCTGCAGCATATCAGAAAATCTGCCTGATCTGTAGTGTTCAGATCGCCTCTCTAGTTTTAGAGAAAGAGCTTTCCCTGGATCCCGTCCCACCTGGCAACCGATAACTATTCAAGCAATCCTGCTTACAAACAGACAAACAAGAAAAACCAACACAGGCAAACCTTAAAACCTTCTTCTCCCATAAGAGTGGACAGGAGCTACACAAATGAGGTCAAAGGTCATGGTTAATGAAATGAAATGAGCAAAAAAAAAAACAACTAATGGATGTTTGTGACCTGACAAAATTGTGGTTTTACAGCTCGGGTCTAATCAGAGCGAGCGGGAACAAATAAAATTATATGATCTCATTAAGTGTTACAGCAAGTGACAGCACAGTGATCATGTTAATCGAAAAGCTAATTGGAAAACAGAGACCTAATTAAAGCGGATAACACGGAGAACACGTGTCTCTGGGCGGGCTGACTCGTGTTCTCACACCGGCAGATAAGCAGAAGTATCAAACGTTGAAGTGGGAGACGCGTCGATTCTTAGAGGTCAGACATGAGCTCTGCAGAGAAATGTGCATTCTTGCCCACACACACAGGCCCAAACAAGAAGTAACTGTGGTTTCTGTGGTCAACAAGCGGCGAGAAAGAATTAGTTTTAAAAAAAAGGCAGATTCCGTGACATTAAAGCAAGTTACTGATCAATACCCAGCCAGACTAATTAAGTTATTTTTGTTTTAGCAGATCAATTCCTCTCAGCCCAATGAAAGAGACAATATTTGCCTATAATGAAAAGAGTTTGGAGCGTCTCTGAGGCACACACACACACACACACACACCACAGGAATCTGCAATCGCTGCTACAATTCATTATACAATTAGGGAAATTATTTCAAAGAGTGGATGAGAGGGGGAGCGATCCATTCAGTGAGCAGGAGCAGGACGGGAAAGCTCTTACCTGTGTACAGTGAGATGTAGGCCGAGTCCACCACTTCATACTTCAGACCGGGGAGGAATGGACGCCACTGTATATGGAAACAGAGAGAGAGAGAAAAAGGAACATGTGAGAAAGGCTGAGAGAGAGAGAGAGAGAGGGAGATATATAGAGAGAGAGAGATAGAATGCCAACATATGGAAAGAGTGCCGTGCACAGAAATCATCCGTCATGGTTTGTGGGCTTAAACTGTGGCACTCTGGGTGTTATTGATCTAAGTGGAATCAAAAGATCGACCCAACGCTCTGGCTTTTTGTACACACACACGCACTTAACCAGTCACAGAAGGGGTGGGGTAGGGTGGGGTGGGAAAAGGGAAAGGGAAAGGGAAAGCCCGGAGAGGAGGAGACGTGACGCAACCACGTGATGAGGAAGAGTAGAGAATCGGGGGGAAAACTGGTGGAGAAAGTGAACAGGGGCAGAACCGAGGGATAAGGAGGAGACGAGGAAGAGTGTTAGAGTGGTAAATGGCAGAGTCTAATGATGCCCAGAGAGAGGGGGGGGGAGAGAGAGAGAGAGGGGGAGAAAACGAGGGAATGAGGAAGAGAGGGAAAGACAAGCTACAATTCCTTTAAATAGATTTCACAATTACCACATCACTTCTGGTTAGCCAGCATATAATCACAGGAGACAGACCATTTTACAACTCTGGGGTTGAGAATACAAATATATAAACACCCTGTACAGGCACGTGAAAAGGCACAACACACACACACACACACACACACACACACACACACATACAGGGTTACATAATTGATCTTTACCTGCAATGTCACTCATACAACACTGATATACCCACTGATTACTGCTGTATACACTTGCAAAAAGCTTATGCAGACACGCTCACAAGACACACACACACAGACACACACAGACACACACAGACAGAAACATTCCTGGAGGAAACCCAAGGCTTCATCGTGTCATCATTTCACTGTGACTCTGCTGTCAAGGTCAAGTCAGTAGTCACACACACACACACACACACACAAACACACACACACACACACACACACACACACACACACACACACACACACACGCACACTTTGTACACTTGCACGCATTTCCCCTCCTCATAGGTTCTCTGATTGATTTCTCTGAGTAAAGTATTGACCCGGTGTGTGTGTGTACATACAGTACTTGCCATTTGTGTGTGTGCAAATGGGGTGGTGTATATGGGTGCAGTTTAAGTGAAATGGCGTGTGTGGTGGTGGTGGGGGGGCAGGATGGAGAGGCGGCCCTGTTTGCCGGCCCTGCAAGTTCAACGGAGGGGAAAGAAAATCAATATCCAAGGGGAAATAATAAAAAGCAGCAAAATGGCACCGGCGGCTCGTGGTGTTGTTCATCATGTTTCATCACGCCTGGACCGACTACTGACATATGAGTTTTTGATATTGTTTTCACTCAGCTGCCCAAGACCGCGCTTCTACTTTTGCTTCTGCCTCTGCACCGCAGTGTGGTAGCGATGTCCACACACCTTCACACAAACATGCACACACACACCCTGTTTCCACCGGGCGCTGGTTATTTTTTATCCCTCTATTTTCAGGAGTTTATTGCTTCCCAGTGAGCTGACTGCGCGTCGCTGTTTCATTTGTTTCTCTCTGTTCGCCTGCAAAGCCCGAGGCTCTATGGATATGAAGTTATTTTGTTAGCGCGACACCTGAGAGCTAATGAAAAGTAAAACTATCTGACCTTTTCTCGGTTGCCAAAACAGCAAAAGAAATAACAGCCATAAAATAATATTTTACTTTGAAGGCGATATAATTAACAGAACGTAAACAGATTTTTCTTCTCAGGAACAAATCACAGTTTTCGGTCTTTACTTCTGCAGCATCCATCTAGACGTGAGCTGTTCTCGGCTGTAATATACGTCTCCTTCCATTAAGCCAAACCCTCCAACACATCATCCTCTAATGACTCATGTACTTTGCGATGAAGGGACAGGGGGGCACAGAGAGCAGGAAACGCTCTGCTTTTAATTAATTACGCCTCCACTCGGAGAGAGAACAGAAGATGTTTGCCCCGTCTATCTTGTTTAGTCTCCTCGTCTCCTCTGTCCTACCTACACACCCACGCAACCTGACTGTGTGCTTTAATTGGCGGAGAAGGTAGAAATGTGTCCGCCGTGTAGTGGACAGCAGAGCGAGACAGATGTTAACAAGCCTGGCCGCCACCTGGAGGAGGAGGAGGAGGAGGGGGAGGGGGGCTACAAAACAAGAAGAAGGCCAGAGGACAGAGACACAAAAAGGGAAAGAGAGAGTGAGAAAGAGAGAGACATAGACACCGAGGACAGAGGAGGAGTATGTCTGCAGCAAATGAGATCCTCCACTGTGCCTGTGAGATAGAAATCTTCCTAATCCTGAAAAGACGCGGCCTTCGAGCTGAGACCCTTGTCGAGACGAACACGTAATGCTATTTTTCTCTCCTCCACAATAGTAAAAAAATCTTTCTCAAATCCACAAGATGATCAATATCCGCAGAACGTGGCAGCTGTAAAGTTCACAGTAAGTCCACTAAGTGCCAAAGCAGCCTCTGACAGCCACAGACGGGAGTGACGGATTGAAAACAGCGCAGAAGTCCTTTCAGTTGCCGCTCATAAATCCATCCACCTCTTCAGTGTGAAAGAAAGGAAAAAAAAAAACACAATAGAAATGTTCAGAGAGACCTGTTTGTGTTGCTGTTGCCAGACGACGGCTCTAATATAAATGATGACTTCACTGTGGGTGACAAGTGGCTAACAAGGCAAGAATTAAGTCCCACAGTCACCAAGTCAAAGACACAAAGTGACAGTTAACTGCAAAATGAGAGGATGTGTCGCGAGTAGCTGTAGTGGAGTACATCCTAACCTATATTCATCTAGATACGCTTTAGAAACCCAAAATAGGTCTCAAACTTGCTTGCTTATACGTGGATCCATGACAGGTATGAGATAATAGTGTAAGCCAACCAAAGCATGCGTGTTCCCAGGAAAGTGTGAGGAAAATGCTGCAATTTACAATTTTAAAGTTTTGATTTTTGTGTTATACTTGTTTTATCTAGAATTTTCTTAACCCGTCATCAGTTTGATTGAAGTCACTAGGAAATGGATTCACAAATGATCACTGAATTTTCAATAAATATGTATTTATCTAAATGCTGACTCATGTGTGAAAGTATAAGCTGCAGTTCTATTCATAGATTGAAGGGATGCAAGAAACGTTATGACAGTTTTGGTGGATTGTGAGTGTGGCAGTGTGTTATGAGCTCCTGTGTGGTGTGTGAGAGACTCCTGACAGGCGGAGGACGGTGAGAGACTGTTGGTGCTTCTGACGCTTTGCGGATACAGTTGCACAAGCTTCATGAAAGATGACTGCGCAAGAAACCCAACCAAAGACTACAGCGTGGAAATCAGGACACAAAACCTCCTGACTGATTATGCTCTTGTTTCAGCTGACAACAAAATAAAACCAATCATACCCAGATGAATGACATCCTCCATTCCGTGTCGCGCTGACATGAAAACACCGGCTTATTTTTCATGTCATATCACGTCTCGCTCGGGGATGAAGGGACAATATCAAAGCGAGACGAGGAGGTGGATACACAGACATTTGTTCGATTCTATTCTTTGCTGAATTAAACATGAGCCAAAGCCTCTCAGACCAGACAAAGAGACGAATGAGCTTGATACCCACAGCAATTACTGGCGAGCGATAGTTAGAGTTACACTCTGGCTGGATGCTGCTAAAGTAAATCTTACATGACAGAACGCTTCCTTGGGTTTGTTCTGCAGCCACATTCCATCTTTAACTCAACTCAACCTAATGCGTGCTGTGAAAAAACACACACAACACATAACACGCAACACACAACAACCACCCTGACCCAAATTAAAATCCTGCAGCTACAAACTGAAGGGAGAGAGATGACAAAGCCAGCCTGACAGCCCTGACAGCATGTGTAAAAATTGCTTAAATATGTTCGCGCCAACATAGCCACCGGCAGATAAAAAACACATCCACTGATAAAAGGCATTAGCAGAATGCAACCTGACACATTAAACATGACCTGAATGTGCTTAACAACGAGACGGCTGCCAATTACATCAACTGAAATACAACATGACAGTTAAAATGATATGATAGTCAAACTAACATGAAAACAGAGAAAGAGAAGAAATTACTACAAGTCCAACATCTAGGATCTCCTACTGATCTGGTTTGGCATGTGCGCACCAACCAAACCTTTCCTATAGTTTCAGTTTGTTTTCGCCACTTCCTTTAATACAGTGTGAAACCAATCAGACCAAATGATGTGTTTGATCAAATTTGCAATGTCCTGCAAAGCGATCGAGAAGCCAGATGATGAAATACTGCACATGAACGTCAGCTCAGCTCAGCTCGTGCTCCATGTCCCTCCAGGCGCCCCCAGTGGCTTCCACAATGACATCAGCTGTGTTTGACAAGATGGTTTGGATGATGACTGCGTTGTGAGAGTGTGTATCAGACTGGCAGTGATGCTGCCCCCTAGAGGGTCAATTAGATTTCAATTGTAGCAGATTGTAAGGTCAACGCCCGCGTTTCTACTCTAATGAAGCCAGGGGGAAATTTGTCTTGTTTATTATGAGAAACAGCAGTTATTGATTGTCTACCATGGAATGATACTGAGTTTGGTGTATTACTTATGATGAAATATCGAATATCATCCGATTTCTCAATGTTAGTACATCATCTAATAAACTCCTGGCTCTTACCCGGGGAAGATTCCCTCGGCTGAGCCTCATCCATGTTTAGTTTGAATCCCACAAACACACTGGGTAATTCAAGCTGCTGACAAACAAACCAACCAACCAACCAACAAATTATTTCCACAGAAACGACAGCCCCAGGCCAAATTGGCTTTATTGTGTACACACAGCACAATAAGGCTTCAAAGCGAGTGCGAAATGAAGGTCCAGAAGGAGAAAAGCATAAAAAATAATGCAAAGCGAGGAAGTAGAAAGGGTTCAGGAAGTTGGACTCCATCTGGTCTGAGAGTTGCTGAACTTGTGTCAATCTCAAAGGATGTTGGTGTTGTAAAAATAAATAAATAAAATACAGCGCCACGGGTTGAATTATTTCGAGTAAAACGACACACACAATATAGTTTAATCGCCGGCTCCGGGTCACACAGCCCAAACTGATTTATACCGAGCAGAGGTGTGAGACAGATGTTGAGAGGTGTGTGGGTGTGTGTGCATATGGTTGCGCTCGGGTTGAGCACACACGGGGTCTAGAGGGGGTAGATGGCTGTGTGTGTGTGTGTGTGTGTGTGTGTGTGTGTGTGTGTATAGGTTTGTGTGTGTTGTGTATGAGCTGGTGGGCAGTTTGAGAGTCGGCCTGGCAGGAGCGATAAAAGAAGCCCATTAAACGGCAGCTTTAAAGAATCCCACACGTCTGCCTCTCCATAAACTTGCCATAACTAATTAAGGCGTGTCTTTCTTCTTTCCTTTCTCTCGCTCTCTCCATCCCGTACTCGCACCATTTAATGACCTGCGCCTTCTTTATTTTTCCCCGTCCTATGGCAGGCGAGAGGTGTTTTCCATTAGGCCTTCAGCTGAGGCGTCCTGCGCTTCACTGAAGCAGACCCAGATGGCATTTAGGAAACTTAATGTCACAGGCGGTCACTGCATCGCCTATCATCTCACGTATTAGACCAATCACTTTCAAATGAGTGTGGAGTTAATTGAAGTTTATCGAACAAAGAGTAAAGACCAGGGGGCGGAGCCACAGGAGAAACCCTGGTTGAAGAAACGCTGAATTTACTTCTGCTTAGTTAGGCTCTTCAACATGTATGATACTGAAGACCACTGAAACTGTGTCTATTTAAAACGGTTGGAACAAAGGACCAGAGCCACAAGCTAAAGGACCTCAAACTTTCACTACTGATTTTTGGTTCACCTACTTATTAAGCGGAGGAAAGTAGGAACAGAATGGAGTCTAACTTTATTTCAAGCGTTCCACTTCCACTTTATCATTCAAACATTTGTCATGTTTTCCACACAAATTCCTCCATCTGTGTGTCCGTGTGTACTTTTTAAAAAATAGATTGAAAAAAAAACTCTCCTATGATTTGACAAGATGAATGATGTCACTGACTGACTGAACACAAAGCTTCATCATACATGTATCCCATTACATTTCCACAGATATACCTAGAATATTGCAGTATGGAACATGAAGAAGAGCCTCCTAACTCTTCGATGTATGGTGAAGAAGTATCAAACTCCGTGATGGATCGCAGGTGAGTCGAGAGAAAGACTTTGGCCTCTATCTCAGAACGCTGCCGTGGAGCACAACTCATCCCGCCCTCATACATTCCCACGACAGGAAGTGCAGAGAGAGGACACGCTTCTTCTTTTCTTCCCCTCAAAAGGTAACGTTCATAATGGGATATTTACTCCCCGTCCAAACACATTTCACCCACCTTTGACCACGGCATCACGGAATGTCGATGAATTAGGAGGAAGGAGGCTGTGAATCTGCACTATCTGCTCTTTAACGAACCAGCGCCAAGTTTCTGCAGATTTATTTGAGCTCTGGGCTTATGCTGTTGTGGGCCAATCACTGTAAATCTGCTATTTTTGTCAAGGTGTGAAATGTATTCTGCTTTTAAATCACACAGCGGAGCCTTAATAAGGACAGTGTACACACACACACACACACACACACACACACACACACACACACACACACACACACACACACACAAATCTTGATATGCTGCATGACTTTTATACGCTTCATTAAATTGTTTCTCCTAGTACAAACCAACTTTGATGGCCTCGTGCAGCTGGGAGGGGAGAGAAAGGAGGAGGAGGAGGGAGGTAGAGAGCATGAGAGAGAGAGAGAGAGAGAGGATGGGGATGGATCTCCACATGACCTTGATTCTCCTAAAAACACACAATGAGTCAGTCACGTTTCGCTGGGTGACTTTGCAGTCCTACATCTCTTCCTCCTCCCTGCCTCCTCCTCTTCCTCCCTTCCCTTTGGTCACTCTGTCCATCCGATGATTAAAAGAGCAGGACCCTTTGAGTCGAGGGTGATAAACATTAATGATTATCGACCGCCGTTGTTATTTATGAGCATTTCTCTATTTATTCCCTCTCCAATTTAAAGTAACCAATTCCCTCGCGAACTGCCGACTTCAATACTCACTGCATTCATTTCCCCTGACAAAGCGAAGGCTCACTGGGAAGCCAAAACGTGCACAGGGTGGAGGCACGACCGATCAATAACAACCAGAATAACCGATGCGGTGATGCATATGTATTTCTCCAAACAATTTAGTATATGAAGAAATCCTTACTTTAATTACATCATGATGCCTGGTGGGCGAGCACGTAGGCACGATCATCCAAGCTAATCCTGTACCTAATTAACCCTGCCTGAGGAGGATTTAAACATCGCGTTAATTTGAAGATCACTATAACGGCGGGGATGTAACAGCAATAGTTACAGTTAGAGCAGGGCGGTTTCTCAATATGACAAAAGAAGTTTCCATCAGTGTTTGCAGGATCTCTCAATCAGTAATGCTGAGATTTACACCAGATTTTGTAGGTGAGGCATGGATGGAGGAAGAGTGGATCAGGTCAGACAGTTTTACCTCCAGTATTTCTTCAAAAACGTCCAATCTCAACTCAGATACTAATCCGAATGTGGCAGATTTAAACTCTATGCACAGTCGGGCTGTATATTTATGGTATGATTCTGTGGTTGCCATGGTAAAGCTGTGGGGTGTGTCCCAGGCGAGGACACATAGCCGACTGTCATCAGCAGTAATGTATGAGTCACAGCGAACGTGTCATCAGCAGAATATTCATTACATACCGACACCAACGGCGCCACACCCGCAATGACAGCTCAGCATTTGGGATTTTCTGACACTAACTTAACATTTACATCCAGCCTCTGAGAAAAGTCTGCACTCAATCGCAGAAGCAGATCATTTACTGTTCCCAAACTAGAAGCACGGGGACGCAGGCCTGCTTCTGTTTCTGTTTCTGTTTCTGTTTCTGTTTCTTTCTACCTTCATCTCACCTCGTGTTCAGATCAGATTCTCATGTGATATTCCCCAGCTCCTCATATCCCCTTGTCAACTCCTCTCTAAAAACAATGGCACCCCGAGGCAGCACACCTGAGCTGGAAGAACACTAAATAGACTGAGGGTTGGGGACTGGGAAAATGCAGATAACAGAGAAAGAAGAGAGGCGAGCGAGCGGGAGTGTAAAATGTAGCCGATGTAAAGAGCGGTGAGGTGATAAATGGCTTGTGGGGGGAAAAACTAAAAGGATGACAGAACAGGTAAGTACATAAAGGGAAAAAATATCAAGAAGTAATGGGAAGAAATGTGGGTGGAGGTAGCCAGAGGCGCTGAGAAAGAGAGAAGTTCGCCAGGGACAAAGATAGACAGAGAAAGAGGAGGAAAAATATGATGGAACATGAAGCTTTGAAGGTGCAGAAATGACACCAGCAAGGAGAGAATAACTGCCGCTGCTGCTGCTGCTGGGCTGATGGTAATGGTCATGATGATGATGATGATGCTGATGTTCAGAAATGCACTCCATAAACGCGGGAGTGATCTCTCCTTTTATCATCTGCCCTCCCACTCAAAGTCGAGGCTCACACGGGGTGCGTGGGCTCCCGGTTTGAAACCTCATCTACAAATTAAGCCGTGCGTTTGTCGGAGTTTGCCCGGGGTGCCGCAACGCAGCTACTGACAGAGGAGTGGTGCGCGGGGAGACGCCAAGGTATAAGCAAATGAGAGAGGAAATGGCACATTTGAGGTGAAGAGGAGCGGAACAAAGAGGAAAGGCAGCAAGTACGGTGGGGAGCATAAAGGCGTGACATATAGTATACACGCCATAAACCAAAATGAGTCCCAGGGTTAATGAAGCCAGGAAAGTTGAGAATTAAAACAACACAAACACTCAAACACACACACACACACACACACACACACACACACACACACACACACACACACAAACAAAACGGCCTGATGTCCCCACTTTTCCCCTCAGGCTTTTCTCGGCCTTCAAATGTGTCTCAAGGATACATCCACGTCCTCTGTTTCCCTTTTTATAATCTGTTAGATGCCTTATAAAGCCGTGGGTGAGCCTTTACTCCAACGCAGCATCCATTTCTGCCTCTCTAGCACACACATGCAGTTGTGTTGACTGATGACGGATGAGGCAATGGAAACACGAACAGTGAAAAATGGGTGAAGGACGCAGGACAGGAAAGCCAGCGAGACAACAAGGACGCCATTTACTGGGTCTGATTCTGACCAGGCGAGTCCGTGGAAAAAGAGGAAAACACCACATGCAGCAGAGGCTGGTGAGAAGAGGCGACAACTCACACACTCCCACGCCCATGGTACAATTTTTCTTCCCTGTGTGTGCGTGGGGGGCAGGGGGGAGGGGTATATGTGATGTGACATGTTTGGACAGGTCCACTTACCCCAACCTCCACGTGATCTGAGCCCTTGTCATCCTGCTTGTGAAGGATCTCAAAGTAATATCGCCTGGATGAGATCAGGCTGAGGAAGAGGGAGAGGGAGAGGGAGAGGGAGAGGGAGAGGGAGAGAGGGAGATTGTTACGGTTTTCACAATAAGCATGAGGAAAATAATAATAAAAAATGAGCCTCTGTTGTGTTTCACCTCAGGATCCACATAAAAAAGTCTCTTTATCACTTATGAAGCCACATTGCTGCTGTGATTGTGTGGGGACCCAACAGAAATGTGCCTGAGAGCCTCTGCGTGTCACAGAAACATGGCTTACATGGGTTTAATGATACCGCGATGGGGCTAAGGTAAACAGATTCACTTAAAAAGCACTAAACAGCCCAAAACACTCACAACACAATCCTGAATTGGGCTCCAGCAGAACCAGCATAATCAGCCTGGAATCCAATATCACTGCACTACAGGCAATACGGCTCAGGAGCCAGGATACCATCGCCCCGGTTTGTGAACAAAACAAAAAATATACTCCATAGAAAACAACTTTTCAAATTGTATGCTTAGACAAAGTACAGCTACAGACACACACACACACATACAGACACTTTGTTCCAATTGAAATTGCATCCAAAATAATAGGCCAGCATCTACTGCTGAATGAGAGATACCGAAAAACACTCTGCTCCACACATCATTAGGCCTCAACACACACACACGGGTGCACGCTCAGGGTTGTACGCAACTTCTACACACAGTTGTATATTTGTGTGTGTGTGTGTGTACAGTACACATCTGCAGTACACCTGTAATGAATGCCTCCTCTGTAAGGGTCTAAATGTCTGTGTGTCCACGGTGTCAGACGCCTGTTAAATGAACTCTACATTCCATTACACTGAGGTGTTTTAATATTTTGCCCCTTGGTGTGTGTCAATGGGGGGGTGGACTGTTACTATATCAGTGATACAGCCCTGTGCTTTATACACAGTCAGGCTCTGCTGCTGAAATGGTTTCTGGGATAAACAAGAGGCCGGTATATCACTTTACTGAAGCATAGCAATTTGTTAGATACTTAGGAAAGTGAACTTTGAATTTATGTGCGTCCTTTCTATAGAGTTGCTTTGATTCACCGAACCAAGAGACTATGGTTTCTATTTTCTGTTCCTTTGCGCTGCTCCTTTACTCTGTGATGTTGCCCTTTTACTTTGCCGTCTCCTCTCCTGAAACAAACATCGCAGTCAGCTCAACCTTCTTTGATGAACTCAGCGAGAACGGCATGCGGTGACCTGAAAACGATCCCGCGAGAAGATGAAAAGAAATCAGGCGAAATTTCAAGTGAGCAGCAAGAATGTTGTTGCACGATGTCATCTCTGTTGCAGAAAGAAAGCTCAGGGTGGCTGCAAAGCTTAAAGTGCCTACGGTATGGTTTAAGATGGGACTTGCTGTGTATTCCTGTGTGTGAGCGGGCAAGTTGAGAGGGAAGAGTGAAGGCTGAAGGGGAGCGGTCATGTTGCCCTGTGCTCAAACGCCTCTGCATCATCTAGATGCCCAGCCTGCTGTATCCAATAAATCACGGCAGGTGCAGGGGAGCAGCGACGGAGCGCTAAGGTCACTCGCTCATGAATAGGGAACATCTCTCTGCTGAAATGGCACTCGTAGAACTTAAGTGCCACTTTCAGCTGCTGGAATCCCAGTTTGCCCTTTTCCAAAAGACTCAAACGCACCGTTCATTCCAGTGTCAGATACCGGGCCAGACCCGATGTATGAGGCTCAATTTGCATCCGACTGGGATAAAACTTACAGCAGCCAAAATCCTCATTATATCAGAGGAAACCTTAATGAACCCTGTGGGGAAATCAAGTCATCAGAAACATTTAGACTGGATGAACGGTGAGCAGAAAGTTCTACTTGCTGAGTAAGATACAGTGCAAGATGTGTATTGCATAAAAAATGATTACTATAAATCAATTTCCCCACATCCAAGACATTCAAAGAACTAAACCGGAGGCCACCAGCTACAGTGGCTTGGGATTTATTACATAAAACCTTTTCTTTCCTTTTGCCTTTTTTATGTCACACCATCTTTTTTATATTTCCTCAGTAGTTCTGTTGAATCTTGATGCATTGAGTTTATGAGCGATAGACACCCAACTCCAGTTTTTAGCAGTTGATATAAAAAGTATTTCTATTTCAGCTTTTATCTTTTTTTTCAATTTTCCTAGCTTGTTGAGGGATCTATGTTGGACAGATTCCATACATTACGATCATTTGGCAGACGCTTTTATCCAAAGCGACTTACATTACATTACCACCCTTCGCAGAGGGGGGAGCAATTGAGGGTTTGGTGCCTTGCTCAGGGGCACCTCGGCAGGGCCTCAAACCGGCGACCCTCCAGTTCCCAAGCGGAAGCACTACCCAGTGAGCCACTGCCTCCCACATGCCTTCCACCATTCAACTGCACCCTTTAAAGTCACATTCACACGGCAAATGCAATTAGTAGGCGGACCCGTTTGATGATTGCGTAATTGGCCTCAACCTTCGTAAATTACATGTTCAATTGGAGCTGGGAGTTTCACGTACGTACATCTGACCCAGAGTGTCCCTAAACAGGGGGCTGGAGATGTTTTCAGGGGCCGTTAGTCTAACCGTCTTTTAAATTTCCTGATTCTATCTATTTCTGCCTATTTTGCGTCTCTATCTGGGGCATAATCTAATGTCAGATCTGAGAGGATGCGGTCTGCCGCCAGAATCAGCCGGAGATCCAACTGTGGAGTTTTGTGGGAGTTTTCACAGATTGACCTGTCATCTGGAAGCTTTTCTTACTTTGCTTTTCTGAGTGCGTGAGCGGGGAAGTAAGACGCAGCAGAGAGAGAAAAGAGAGATGAGATAAAAACTGGGACAATGGAGTTAAAAAAAACAAATGGCTGTGATGAGCTTTATTAAGGAATCATCTGTAATCACAGCTGAGAGAAATGTCTAATAGAGAGAGGGAAACACAAGAGTGAGTGTGTATGTGTGTGTGTGCAATAGCTACACCAGCCCCCATGTGATGGATGATGAGGCTGGTTCAGCGGAGAGAGATGAAGAGATGGAGCGACCAGCTGAAGGGAAAGATAAAGGCGGAACGCTAAGTAGCGGAATGAACGGAAGCAAAGGGGACATTACATTACGGCGGCTCTCTGTATCTGGATCCTGAAAGGAAAAAATACATTACAGAGAATATTGCTGAGATGCCGAAACAGAGAATAACATAAAAGAGCCGTCGAAGGGCAAATGAGAGGTGGAACAGAGAGGAAGAATGGCTATTAGCGTGAGACTCAGAGAATGAGGAGAGGACGCGGGACATGACGCTAATTGCTTGAGTAATTGGAGTCTTTGTCTCTCGTTTCCTGTCAATGGGCTGAACGGATCGAGAGAGAGAGAGAGAGAGGGAGAGAGAGAGACATGACAGCTTAACAATGTTTGGATATGTCGACAGAGTCTCCAGGAGTATGAAATACTAATTTTCCAAGGGAAGCATCGTGGCTTTTGGTGTGAAAGGCTTTTTAAGAGCAGCGTAGCAAATATTGCATCCGTGTCCAAAGAAGCACATCAAAAGCTTCACACACACGCACACACACACACACAGTCATACTGTGAAGGATATTCGTCTTTCCGACAGTAAATCAATTCGCTTCAAGTACGTGTCTGTAGCTTCACCGTAGCCACGATTAGCAGAATGTGTCTTTTCTACTTGTGTGGACGTGTCCCCTCTCATTAAGTGGTTAAACATTAGAGGACAAAAACATTATGAAAATATACCAAATGACAGTAAATATGCGAACAAGTGAGAGATTCGCTCGGCTGCTCAGTCAGTGTTGCTGAGTCAACAGGTCATTTTAGCGCAGTGGCTAGGCTATGCTAATTAGCCATAGGAAGCTAGCGTAACATGAAGCTTTTTAGTCCTTATTAGATCAAGTTAGTCAAAAATATGTTATGATATCTTGTGCAAGGTAGAATTAAACAAAGCATTGTTGAGGTAGCAGGAACACATTTCATTCATCTCCTTTGTTCTCCCACACACACACACACACACACACACACACACACACCTTCCTATCTGCCTGGCTGCAGCACTTCCCCCTGATTCCACTCACTCCCCCCGTGTATCTCTTCTCTAACTCCGTTTCTCGTTAATGCTATCTGATTGACACCCCACCATCCCTCTCCCTCTCTCTCCCCCTCTCTCCAACACCCACAGGTGGTGTTTAAATAAAGGAGGGCGCCAGGCGAGTGCTCTCCTCTCAACTACATTAATGATAGCAGTGTTTAGAGCTGCCCCGAGGAGACGCACAAACTCTCTCTTTCTTTTTCTCTCTCTCTCTCTCACTCTCTTTCTTTCTTTCTCTATTTCTCTCTCCCTCTCTCACTTACTCTCTTTCTTTCTGTCTCTCTCTCTCTCTCTCCATTCCTCATGCGTCCCTCTAATCCATCAGAGAGCTATCACGCTGCTCTTCCTAGCAGCCTCAATAAATCCTCTCTTTTCTCAGCCCCCCCCTCCCCCCCACTCCTTCATCCTGTCCTCCTCCACTTCATCCCCTGCTCTCGTCTCTCACGCTGCCTCTCCTCCGATCCCCCACCTGTAATTATCTAACACATCGTTGCGCCATCGCTCATCTTCGACGCTGTTGTTTGCACGTGTGTACCCTCTCGTCATCCTTTCCTCAATTTGATTTTGCACTCACGCCGCTTCACCTGTTTCCCTGCTTTGCACCCTTTCTTTCCGTCTCTCTCTCTCTCTCTCTTTCTCTTATTGCTTATGGGAGCTACGCCGACGAACATCTGCTCCTGTCATTGCGCCAAAAACAGAGACAATTTTTACATCATGTCAAGGTCGAATAACACAACGCCCAGCACATGCGACAGAGGATAGAGAAGGGAAGAAGGGATGTGTGTGAGATCTGTGCATCACCACTGATCTCCTCAGTGATCTCCTCTGTTGTCGTTATGACAAATGGCGGTAGTCCCTGTATCACTTTTCAACATATCTGTTTGTGTTGCAGCAGCTGCTCAGGATGCTGTTTGTGCGTTTCCACTGATTAAACCGCCCGCCTGTGATCATTACCGTCTCTAATCACATCTGGACAGCACCGGGTCCTGGCCTGAGGTTTGGCCGCAATCGTTCATTAGCGACAATTACGTCAACAATATTTTGCAGGTCCAGATATGCGCATCCATGTCCGAGAGACATCCTGATCAAGCATATGTCGCTACTCAACACAAACACGCGCGCACCCACTCAAACATAGATTTTGGTATCTCAGCAGGATCCCATCACTCATAGTAACAGACGGGCCGAGCGAAGGCCTGAGGGAAGAAAGCGGGACGGAGAAATCATTGCTGCTCGCTGGCAAACAGCTTCATTCTAATTCAGCTGTGACAGTGTACCGACCAATTACCTAGAGTGGAAAAAGGGCCGCGAGACGATTTGCACTCATAGTCAAACACTAGCACACACCCATCGTGTCCAGACATGCAGGTACACACGCAGATAAGACAATGAGAAGTGGAAACTGTACTCATCCCGTCTCCTCACACTATCAGTATTCCCGGGATGTAACGGGCACTAGTACTATACTTTCGTTTCTCTAAATGCTGGAGTCTCTTTGCCAGCTAATGGCTAGAACAGCTTAAGTGATTCAATTATAGATACTGAGAGATCCCACGGTGAAATAAGCGCTCTTTCTTCACCAGGTTTCCCTCATTGTTGCTGGGAAAAGGCACCGTTACCTCTCTCTCTCTCTCTTGCAGCCACAGCGTGATACTGTTCAATCATGTGTGTAGGAAACAAATGGAAGCAGCTCAGCATCCGAAAGGGAAGGAAGCAACCTAACTGCCAGACACACACACACACACACTAAGACACAGCGCCCACGTGTCTCAGTGGAGGATTGTGCACAAATGTCATTTCCTACACTTTGTGGAAAGTTCCTTCTTTAAAATGCCAGCCGCAGCTTCTCGGGTAATCTTGGAATCTCCGTCCTCCCCCAACATGCACCGCCGCTGCTCAAAGGTCACCGGCAGCCATTTCTCATTTCAAAACACACCTAAAGCCGAAAAGTCCACCTCACACCAAGCTAACACACACACACACACACGTGGGAATTCAAAACGCCGACGCACCAGACAGTGCGACTTCACTTTAATTGGCTTTTCGTTTTGCGTAACGACACGTTTTTCCAACTCTGACAACACTCCTTCCAATCTTCTTTAGCAATTATTTTTCTACCACTGGCGCAGTTTGGGTGAGAATCTGAAATACGTCATCAAACTAACTCATACTGAGACTGCAGCACGGCTCAGTTTATGGAATTTTGGCAAATGTCAGTCTGGCTGGCGTTGTGGACACGGCCCCGGCTTGCGTCAGAGTGCTGATGACGCCGACAGGGTCATCTGGGTTCTTCATATTACAAATTCACTGTCACTCATCGAGTTGTCATGACAGCGCCTCCAAGGTATCAGATCACAGGTGGGAGCAGAGGATATATGATCACCACTCTAATGTAATCACAAAAGACAGCAGGAGGGACACGACGGCGCTTCATTTGAGTAGTGGGACGTCTCAAATTCACTTTCTGTTGGGGACATTCAACCTCACTGATGTTACCATGACAACGCAACGACAAATCACTCCATTCTTGTATGTTTATGCTGTAGATAAAACTGATTTAAATGAGATGAAAACAAAAGCTGAGATGAGAGAAGGAGAGGAGGAAATTAATAAATGAAGGAAGCTAAGAGACAGACTGAGACAATGAGAGAGACAGACAGGTCAGAGTGAGTGAGTGAGTGGGCGGCAGTGTTAGTGTAACAGCCCTGCGAAGTCTGCAGTGTGAAGTTTCCTGCAACATTTGGTAGGTTTGTGTTTGCTGGGGTGAACTTGTATTTAGAAACGTGAACTCTCGCTTTCTCTTTCACACACACACAAACAAACACACACACACACATGAAACTGTATGAGTCATTACCATTACCTCCAGGTGGTCACAGCCAGGTGGTATGGAGAACTACCGCCTCTCCCCAGCAGGTGCGAGCCTTCAATTTTACTGTCAATCCCATCTATTTAAATTGCCACCTGGGGTGGAATATCGCGCACCATGGCAACGGGAAGACCTCCTGCCATTGGTGGAGAATAAGGGACGTTTTTGGTGTTTCTATCCAAGCTCCTCATGGCACACATCCCTACCCTGCTGTCACCCATGCTTGGCTTTTTGCTCTGCCGCTCAGATTACACACATACACACAGACAGACACACACACACTGCGCCCAACACAAATCCAGAAAGTGCTTACACTACTGCAGACTTAAATTCACTCTCTCAAATGTAATTGCTATGATTATCTTGCTCTGGGAGACAATGGGAGGAGGCCATAAAAAGAGAGAGAGAGCGAATGAGAGGGAGAGAGAGAATATGGAGCTGATGAGATAAACTGAGCACCTTTAATCCACAGCACCATCTAATCACAGAGGGAGTGCTAACACAGGTGCATTACCCTGTGTGTATGAACTACTTACTCTATGTGTGTGTGTGTGTGTGTGTGTGTGTGTGTGTGTGTGAATGTGTCCCGTTTGTTGTTGGTTCCCTTTGATTGCAACATGTAGAGACCCAGCGCTCACCTCTCACCAGCACTATGTTTCACTCCCTGACAATATGATCCAAGCCTGCAGCAGCCATTAGTCACTGTTCAGTCCACTCTAGTGTGATAGGCTGCACAGCTCCAATGAACCAAGACACAAAAGAAAAAAATCACTTGAAGCGACAGATTCTGCTCCGCACCGGTCCTCTTCTTCCTCAGCTGTGCTGGGCTCCGTCACGTTTGATCCTGTTTGGAGTCCGATATGCTAATGAGCAGAAATAGTGGCACCTAAACTGTGCAAGCTGTTTTCTGATGTGCATCTGTCACTGAGCTTATACGAGGCGGATGTATTAAAAAAATATATTTGACATCCCACAAGATCAAAACAGTGTGAGTCACAGATTTGAGTTGATGCTCGGGTGCAGAGTGAGATGGGAAAGGCGCTTAAAAGTCGTAGCTTCAGAGAGCGCAGGGGGTAGCGGCTCATTTTATTCTTAATTGGAGAGCTTTTGGGACACGGCCAAACTTCACAGGATTGCCATGCTGTCGAGAGCTTCATGTATAATCACAACTCATTTTGTCAGCGGGTTTCCAATTAGAAACACCTCATTCATTCCAAATTTTCTTCATCATTTGCTTATTTGAACTGGTTTACACACATTTCAAATTCCCAAACTAGACATTGTTTGACACATGATGATGAATTTTTCATTTTAGAGAATCCCATCAGGACGCTCAGCACTCTTAATTTGCACACTTCTATTCTATTACACACTTTGTGAAAAACACCATTTATGATTGCACAGCGTTTAAATCTGCTCTAATTGGATTGAGAATAATGTGTGTGTGTGAGGCCTGGATGTTGCAAGGGTGACAGAGAGAACACACACAAGATAGAAATATACCTGGCATATATTAACACATATACAAATATATAAACACATAGAGATAGAGATTCACTTTGGTATGCAATAGTGTCAAACCCTCCAATCCATCTCTACCCTCCTTCAATCCAAATTCTACAAGCCGGCAGAAAGAACTTTACACATCAGGGGAGACAGGATGACCCGATGTGGAGCAAAGGTGTTACTGACCTACAGAATTGTTAACATATAAAACAGAAAATTGAAACAGATCTAAAGACGTTTGAGGACTGGAGCTTTAAACAAAGGGGAGATTTTGAATTTGATCGCAAGCATTAAGCCGATACATTCAAACTAAAACAACAAAAGTAGTGTTTTTAAAGTAAGCTAGGGGTGCACCGGGGTGTAAGGACAAAATTATTGCCCATAACTATTCCTTGGTTGCGGCAAAGGGAACCCTGCAGTCGTTCTCGTCCTTCTCACTGCACGGGTGACTGCTGCGCGGTCGGCGGTGTCGCCCGTGTAGAGGGACGGCGAGTAGGAAAAGGTAACATTAACTTTAATATTAAACCTCCAACGCTTTTACACCCTACCACTGAGACTGGCAGGTGCTGGCAGGTAGAAGGAAAGTACCACTGAAGCAGGATGTGACCCTACAGCCTCCCTTAGCAACTGCAGAGCTAGAAGGGACAAGGACTGAGAGGGAAACGGGGACCGGATGGGCCGAATAGAGAGAAAAGAGGGACGAGAACTCAGAATAGAACATTACATCTACTGTGATACAACACAGGAGTTGTTGTATTCCTAGACCAGATTTTCGGTACTGAACACAATTCCACTTTACGATTTATGACATTTGAACGCCACATGTGCAGGGGTGAATGGTTAATCTGCATCTGCACCATTAAGCCTGCACTCAAACAGCAGCTATGGTATTTTGCTTTATCCACCCATTGCTTTAAGCAGAAATTCGGCATTAAAACTTTTTTTCGGGTGTTATTCTTCAATGGCTGCTCACATAACTGCAAAAATAATGTAACCTTCGCTAGAAACACCAGGGGCAGTGAATAATTTAAGGCGGCACTCAATAGCTTTTGCTTCATCCACTCAAGCAAATGCAAAACTCCCAGAGGAAACAAGAGCATCTCGACCGTTGTTGCATAAACATATCGGCACTGAGATGACTTAAGAGCAAGCTGGCCTCCTCAGATCAGCGCGTTAAAGGCTCGTTTATGCAAGAGCCTCCGAGCGATTAGGAGAGATGAGGGGGCAGAGAGGAGCGGACAGGCTAATATGTTCTCATCTTACATTGAGAGAGACAGAGAGAGAGACGTCTTGCTTATGAGAACGCGCTTTAGGTGTTAATTCACAACAAGCACACTCACACGCAAACACAATGGGACACACACGCTCTCCACCATCCAGTAGCTACTTGACAATGTCCTCTGTCATGTGTGTACTAAAAGCCTTTTGAGGCAATTACGCCGCATAAGAGGCTGGAGCGCAGACGCAAGTGGACACAAGAGCACTTAAAACAGAGAATTACACATTGATTTATGACACACAGCACCGGGAAGAGTCCGAAGAACAGACCGGACCCAACAGAAGCTTCTTCAGAGGTGTCAAGATTTGCTCTACTCACTGTTTTCGGGCTCATTTTTTTTGCTGTTACTTCAGTGGCGTGAGGGAAATGTGTGCGGTTTGTCACAGGTACTTACTGCACAGACTTGGAGGACTGGGACCTGAACTTGCTGAACTCGCCCGGGGCGGTCCACTCTGTGCCCAGCTGGAACACACACACACACACACACAGAGAGAGAAAACAGGAGAAACAGATCAGAGACTCCAGAGAAGGGACGTGGAGAATGCACAGAGGAGAGGAAGGAGACATGCAGCGTCATTAGTCATTTTTTTTAAAGAGAGACATTGAACGCAACATTCTCTGCAGACACTAGAGACTCAACACACAATAAAGGTCACAAACAGGTGGACCTCAATTTTACAATATGGAATATGGTAAATGGAAGAAAATCAATCAGTTGGCTACTTATGACAGCCCAACAAAAGAAAACAGAGCTGAGTTTCCCCAGGAGTGTCACAGTGTAGGGGGAGGGGGAGACTGACGGGAAAAGTGAGCAAGCCAATCGGAACCGATGGCAGCAAACAGACGACAAAAAGAGAAACAACTATTTGGTGCCAATAGTCACTCTGAGACGCCGGCCCCCCTGGGACTCCCGCTCCAATTCTGCAGTCAAATCAGAGGCATCCATTACCTCAGCCAGCCAAAGCCACTAATTAGAGCCCCTGCTGGTGCTGTCCATAATGAAAGAATGGGGCTAAGATCACAGTGGGCATGCCTTTAATTGTTTGTGTTGGATTTTCAAGCGGGTCAAGTAACATTGTGGTGTGTGAGGACGGATCACAAGGGGCTTTGAGCTTGTAAACAGTGGTTGATCCGCACTCTGGGTCGCTCAGGAAGCACAGGGGCACACACGCACACAGTAAGCAAACAAACAAGCTACTGGAACACACACACACACAAAGTGGGAAACATACAATGGCGCCTCTGAACCAGTGTGTTGGCACGGGAACAGAAACCCTGTGGGGGGGGAAACCAAAAAACCAGCAGCGATGTTTGTCCGAAACCAAGCGACAAAAGCCTCAGACTGGAAACGAGGAGGACATAAGTGTGCGTCTGTGCCTTCATACTCTAGCCCACAGCATCGCTGCCATGCATTTCCACAGCAGCAGTCTCCTCATTTACTCATCTTCAAGCGTGGAGGGAGGAAGACTGCCAGGAGTAAAGTGACAGGGCGAGAAAGAGAATATGCAAATGACGTGTGGAGATGTTGTATATTTAGCTCCCTCACAGAGTTTCTATATGGGGAAACTTTTGCTGGCGGGACAAATGTGAAGTCATATTCAAATGTGTGTTCACATGACGCAGCAAGTTTATTATGATTATGTAATGATGAAGTCTCATTAGGTGATAGTTTGGAGATGACAGATGTTAAGTGGAGTGTTGTTTTGGCTTCTAAAGCAGGTGCAGCTCTGGGGGTTTGCCTTCAAAAACACAAATTGTCACGTTTTCAACTTTCAAAGCCAACTTCGCATTTTTCTTCCACATTATTCAATTTTATTTTGCCGTTTTTTGACTTTAACTTAATCTGTGTTTCAGGAGCGATGGAGCCACCGCCAACGTCAAGCAATACTGGTTTAGAAACGTGTGATAAGCTAAATCCTGGCTCCCGCTGGTTGAATTTTTCTCACACACACATACATACACGCGCACATACACACACACACACACGCCTGTTTGCACATCAGAAGCTTGTTCGCAGGCGGCTCAGAATAACAAAGGCTTATCAACGTGACAACAGTCGGCATCAGTCAGTACAGTCGCGCTGCGTTCAATGTCCGTTCATTTGTATTTCAACGCTTGACTGGATGCGAGGTTTGAATTGAATTAGAACACATAACAGATTTAACCCTTTAAACTGTAGATTTCTGTCATATTAAAGTTTTCATTTTGGTTTTCAGCTCATTCCGACTTCAAACTTAGCAATTAGTGCCTTAAAAGCAAAATTTTCATCCTGGGAAGATGATATTTAATTAAACCTTCTAAAATAGGTTGAAGAAAGAAGGAGACAGGCAAAGGAAAGTGAGCTGAAAGAAAATGGCAAACTTTCAAGGCAGCGCTGCTGAAAAGTGCTGCCATTTACCCAAATGTTTACACTCTCACTGTGAATGTATGTGTTCTGATGGCTGAAAGAGCTTTTGTTGGCCAAATGAAAGAGAGAGCAAACGTAGACACCAGCTTTACCGGTAAAGCATCTGGAGGGGCTAAATAAAATGAAAAGAAACGAAAAATCCGTTGGTGTTGAAATCACTTTCACCGGCTGAGAAACAGCTCAGATGTCTTGGAAGTTGTGGTTCATGGTCCTTTTCCCATGATGGATTTATTCACTTAAACGCATCTCAAACCGTCTCATGTCGAAAAAGCTTCTTGGACGATTCGGGTTCGAGCGTGAAAATGGCTGGAAAACAGGTTCAAATCAAAGGGGATAGTTAAGTGTTTCCCTTTTCAAGGCGATTCTTCTATATAGGAACGACGGCGGCGATGAAAGAAATCAATTACGAAGACGATAACACGCTGAGAACCTTGGCTCTCCTCAGTAAAGTGCAAGGTGTCCTCTGATGTGTGAGGACACGATTAGCACGCAGACGAACACGCAAAGAACGCAGACGCCATTCTCCACTGAACAATGAGGCAGAGCCCCATCTCAGAGCAGGCGGGGGGTAAATCACAGGAAGACGGAAATAAAGGAAGACAGTAGGCAGCCAGACTGTCATGAGGGGCAACACACACACTCACACACGCACACACACAACTCCCTCGCAACTTCAGAACTCTCCAAGAAATACAGCAGCAAACTTGGAGACCCAATTTCTTAACCTTAAAGCAGAAAAACAACCTAGATGTTCCAACCTTACTCTGACATAACCTCCCTCTCTTACACTCCACACACACCCACATACACACACAGACAGAGGCGCAGGCATACTTCTTTCTCCTTCTGTCTCTGTCTCTCTCTGGTGTGGACTTCACCCACACGTGTGTGTATGTCGGGGGAAAACTAATTTCAGGCTCAGGAATAGCCGAACGGTGAAACACAAACGTGGATAATGAACATTAGGAACATGAGCGTGCAGGTATGGAGACATTACTTCTCTCGCTCTCTCTCTCTATCGCCACCTTTCCATCTACACCTGCTCATTTTCTGTCCTAGTGAAATGAGACACACACACTCACAGAGAGAGAGAGAGATCCTGTGATATGAATTTGCTTGTTCAGTCTGTTTCAGTTGCACCTGAACGCACCGCACAAGCAAGTAACAGCAAACACCTCAGATAGCTTATTATCACCTCACACTAATCAAACACAAACAAGAACACGCAGCCTTAGTTAGGAGTCTCTCCCCTCCCCCCGGCCCCCCAACCCCACCACACCCTCCGACTGAGATCACATTGATGAGAGTTTCTATCTGCTGTGACGTGTGTGTGACAAATGCTGCCCCGTCACACCTCCGCCTCATGCATCACTCCGCCTCTCTGGGCTCCAAACGCTTCTCCAGTCGATCACTAATCAGTCTTGTTTGCAAACTTCAAGTTGCTTATTGATCCCGCCGCTTATTTACCGCATCGACCTGCTAGCGTTGACAAATGGTCCCCCAGACAAGATTATATTTATCTTTGATTCATCTTTGAATAAAATGAATAAAACAAACAAGGAAACTAAAAGCAAAGATGAAACTGAGAGGTATTTCAAAGTAAGTTTTAGTTATGTGTCCAAGGAGACGACGCCTGGACAATTTAAGATGGCTTTTTCCTTTTATGAGCAGACTTTTATGAGACCTATCGGAGGGAAGTGACGTGCAGGATTTCTCTTATGTTCCTCTCCCAAGTCCACTTCGCTGCATGTTCTCACACACCAGGACACCTGCACATTCACTAATCGCTCAATTGCCGATTCCTTGGGTAATTAAGCTTTATGTCCTCCTCAAAGTGCCTGTCAAATGAAAAAGAGTCTTAACAGAGGCATATGATTTCTTGAGCACTTTTTTTTTTTTTTGGTTTAATGTCTTTAAATCCCCATTAAACCAAGCGCTCTGTTAAACATCTCACTTCCCTACAGCGCTACCCCCCAGTTTGGCCTCCAAATAATACCACCGTTCACCACAGGGGGAAGCGTTACCTACGTTTTCAATCACCTGGTGGGCGGAGTTGTGGAATCATGGAGGCGGGGCTATGTGGTTCTCGACTCACTTCACTTGCACGCGTGTGTTTGCATGAAGAACTTATTTGTTGTCCTAGTTTTGCGTCTTTGTGTTCAGTGTGGTGCTTGAAACACAATGACCAAGTCTACGGATTATCTCCCCCTGACCCACTTTCTCCTGTGTGTGTGTGTGTGTGTGTGTGTGTGTGTGTGTGTGTGTGTGTGAGAAGGAGAGAGAGTCGTTTCAGGCATGTGTATCGAACCACACAAAATAAATATCACAGTTCAGATGACAAACATACATCAACATCCACGTCTGTCTGTCCACAAATGCAGCAGAATACACACACACACACACACACTCTCCCTCAGGCACACGCACAGAATGCTTCTTCTACTAATCAGACTCTCTCGCTATCGGACATGACCTGGTCTGCTTCCATGGGACATTGTGATTGAAAGAAATCTCATTACACATTAGCTGCGGGCCAAATTATGATTAAAGCCGAGGCAGAGCGGTGGATGATCCTCACTCACATTATACTCTTAACGTGCACGGATAATGTCCCAGCAGGACAATGGAGTGTGTTCTGATTACACACACACATACACACATACTGATGTAGTGAGGTGGAAGGTGGAACAGGAGAGGAGAAGGTGATGTCGTCATTAGGCTTTAGTGGGCTTGTGTGTGTGCAGCCTAACCACCTGTATGCGTGTGTGTGTGGGCATGACACAGGGGCTTTAGTCGATGACCTCATCATTTCATTAAGATGGCCTGCGGGGAGCCGAAAGTCATTGCGCGCATTCGCCACATCGTTCCGAAGCCAGTCTCGGAATGCTGACAGGGGTCTCCGCGGAAACGCTGCCTCTCTCTGTCCTATCACAGCCAAACGTCTGATGGCAGCACATTCCATATATAGCCGAGGAGCGCGATGAATGGCACCACTGTGGCCGCTGACATACAATAGCAACGCATTAATGCAGCGCGTCTATTCCTGGTGCCGTGACTCAGGTTAGGAATTATTGAACTGGTTTAAACTCCCGTCGAATGTGTCGTCTGAGGATCTCAGGGGCCGGAGCAACGCAGAGACAACTGCACAGAATTCTGGGGACGCTGACGTAATGGTGCACTTGTGTATTTGACTGATGTGGCAGCTTTACTACAGAGGACACTACATTACAAAGATGAGACACTGTCCAAAACCTGCCAGCCTATGTTTCAAAAGCGCAGGAGTTTCTTTCCCAGGGCTGGAACTCTATCTATCACTTACATACACTTTTATTACTCTATTATGGGATGGGTTTAATCAATTTAAGAAGAAAATGCCAGGTCTGAATGTTGATTAAGCCAGCAAGTGGAATTTAAACAGAATTAAAACTGAAAAATAAAAGAAGGACACTGATTTTTGAGTAACATTGTGGAGTTTCACTACAGATCTTTGTCCCATTTCACAAAGAGGAAAGCTAATTCTTATTTATTCAAATTTCGTCTATATTCAGCCAAGCATAATGAAAAGTGCAGACAGGAAGGTTAGATTCAGTAAAACCTGTGGTGTCCCTGAACACAGGGGAGGCGGTGAGGCTCGTCTGTCTGCTAATGGCAAAGTGAACGATCCCCGGTCACAGCAACGCTCCCCTGTCATTACTTAGATTATATTTCTCTACTGCTAAATGTCACATCAATATTCACCGCCCGATAATTAATCTCAACTCCCTGGATGTCTTGGTGACATCTCACATCCTGTTGGAAACGGAGACGGCTGCAGCCCCGGACCTTTGGCTCTCCAACACGTACTTTTGCTCATAACCCCGCAAGTTCAAACGCCGACATCCTTTTACCTCTCTGCACTCCAACAAGCACTTTAGAGAGAGAACGGCAGAGACGGCACAGGGGCAGAGGATACTTCAAGGATAGATGAAAAAGGAAAGGATTTACCACAGAGCACCGTAAAAGGAGGCTCAGAGCTGCACAGGTGGAGGTGAGTGATGGCCTGAACGCGGGGCTGGTGACATGAGGGGACGGGGACGATCACTAAAAGACAAATAAGGTCACATTGCTGCTCTCGTCCCTGCTGCTGCTGTTGTGAGTCTGGCAGAATGAGCCGCTCGGGTGTGTTGACAAGCTCACAGCAACAGTGTAATCCACACTACTGTCAGTTAGTACCGCGCGGCTGACAGGTGTCCATTCAAATCATATCTATGGACGTGTCAAATATATCAGTCAAACTACCACTCAACAAGGTCTATTATGCTGAGGTATCACCATAGCAACTGTACCCATGCAGTTTCCTCCTGCTGGTATACAACATTAGTCACATACTGTATCCGCCCTTGCCCATTTCAGTCGGGGGAGTGCTTACCTGTCCTACATAGACCAGCAGCCTGGCGTTGAGTGGGCTCTCATCCGGACTCAGCCAGAACTCAGAGTTATCATCAGATGATACCGAGAACTGGAAATCACCTGGGAGGAAGGGGACACAACAGGATTTGAGTGTGTGTGTGTGTGTGTGTGTGTGTGTGTGTGTGTGTGTGTGTGTGTGTGTGTGTGTGTGTGTCTTAAAGGTATTGCTGCATACTTGAGATGCATGGAGTCACTTTCCCTGTAGATGACAATTTCTTTCTATCAGTGTTTGTCTTTCAAAACACTAACTCTAAGAAAGGCAATTTACTAAATTTAATAGCTAACTGGACAAACATTTATCAACTGAAATTTTGATTATGTCAACGCAAAATATAAAGGGGCTTATTTTATCTTATTTGCCGCGAAGACAGCAGCGGCGGTCAAACATTAACTGCCTATTGCGAGGATGATGATGCGACACTAACACCTTGTGATTTTATACTCTAATGTGCGTTTTTGTGCTGGCAAAGGTAAGATATTCAGCAATCCGTTGATCCAAATCTGAAGGGTCACATCCGGCAGTGTGAGGTGAGCGGCTCTGATGAACGTACAGATCGGCGCGCGACCTTTGAGCTCGGAGCTGCAGAGAGCGACAGAGCTAATGTGAGCTACATAAGGGGCCAAAAATAAATGGTTTTCTAATTAATAACTTCATATTCTGCAATTTGTCAAAGGGCACTCAAGTGTTAAGCCTTTGCTGTTACCATAGCAACCGGGCTCAGCGTAGGGGGGGGGGGGGGGGGGGGGGGGTATTAGAGCACCGCAACAAGCTTTAGCAGTAAGATCTCTGGCGTTCAGCCTGAGTAAAAATGTGAATACCCAGCGTTTGTGTAGTTCTTGTGCGGTTGGATTAAGAACGCTGTGTGTGACGCTGGCTGACTGCGGGGCCTTCAGGGAGCGTCCGGATAATAAATACGAGGCACTTACCGTCTCTGTATGGGTGAAGGAAGCCAAATATTCTGAGCCCATAGTTCTTCCACTTAGGAGCCACTGCCAGCTTCTTCACTGTGGTTCTCGTCTGCGGTTGGAACACGTGGGAACAAAAGCAAAGATGTAGAGCGCTGATACTGATACGGTCGCCAGGACGTAAAGAGGAAACAAGCTTTGCCTACATGAGCCTCATTAGTCGTGAACCCATTTGGCTCTCTGACAAAACATAGAATGATTACAAATAACATGGATGCAAATGTTTCACAATAAAAGGTTTCCAGTAACCAAGAGCAACAAAGTGGATTGGAAATAAAGAAATCAAATCAAATTGCTTACAATTATTTACAGTATGTGTAGCAGCAAACACATCAGATGGTCTCAAGCCAATGTGAGATACTTACATGAGGGTAGAGAGGGAAGTGCAGGTTCTTTCTGAGTTGGGCCGTGGACGAGCCACACCAGTCCTCGAACACGTGAAGGTTGGCTTGGCCTTTATACTGTCAACACACACAGACACACACACACACGCAGAGGAAACAGGTTAGTCGTTGCAAATAGCCACATCGCTTTCACTGTGAGTATCCCGTTGTGCTACAGCCACAGGATCTGTCACCATGCATGAAATGTTTTGATTTGATTCAGATTTCTGCAGATTTACATTTGCAGTTAGAATGCAAATGTTGGTGAAACGCATGAATGCATCTTCAAATGTCCTCACTGTCCTGAAGAAGAGGTGGTGACAGAAGTAATAAGAGGTGCGGGAGAGGAGTGACGTGTGAGTGTCTGCAGCAGTTTGTCAGAGCTCATCCCCTGCTCATAGTGTGACATTTGTCTCAACTACACAGGGAAACACAGGACATAACAGGGACAGATGGTGACAAACACTCTCGGTATATAGTTTCAGTATGCACACACACATACACACACATACACATACACACACACACACACACACAAGATGAGACACTCCAATGATTCACGTGTGAAGTCGGGTTGCTGTGTGAGCTGTTGTAGGTCACACACTGTAAAGCAAACGGCACACAGCGCAGTGTGTGTCAGCATATTCTACACAGGCCACCACTAACAGAACTGCTCACATCATTACACACACACTCATACTTACATGTTACATGCTATGGTAAAGGTTCAAGGAGTGATACCTACTCACACAGCAAACACACACACATGCTGTACATACACACACACACACACACACACACACACACACACACACACACACACACGCAGAGAAGGAGGTATCTTGTCCTCATAACGTAGGAGGCATGCAAAAGTGTTTAGTGATACATGGCAAACACACAGAGTGGACCTGAGGGTGAACATGAGATGGGACACACACAGGAACACGCAGACTTCCTGACCTCTCGTCTTCGTAGCACACATTACCCACAGGACTAAAGACAGGTCTAATGCACTGGTGTCCCTGAGACATATTGCACAACCTTTACAACACCTGAGAATGTTGTTGCTCAGTGTTGAGCAGCTTCACTGTCAGAGAGCAAATCACTTTTAAATAGGTTAAGCTGACACTTTCGCATCCAAAATCTTCAGATTCCATGTGGCAGAAGCGGAAATGCTGCGGACTGCTTAAGACACTGCGCTGTCTACACACTGCTGATAAACACATCCTGGGCTGATGGCTAATCTTTGATTCTTATTACCCAGATAACACACCCAGACAGGGAGATCACGTTATAATGCAAGGTGTAACAGAGGCCACGCAGACACAAACTCAAACGCCAGCAGAATGCCGAGATCCGACAGATTTGTAATTTTTCCGACACGCTAAACTAAAAACTTGACAGCGGTCCCTGCAGGCTGTTGCTGTAATGCTGCCACAGATATTTAGGACATCACACACAACTTCAGGAGCGCTGTCAGCTTCTCTAGTTGGATCAAAGCAAAAAGGCTGCTTTCACTGTGTTGACCCTATTTCATCTGTACCCAGTGTGCAGTCGTTGCTTGTTACACAGACACAAGTGTGAGGCGTCCAGTCGGTCAATCACACGAAACACACACACAGGTGCAAATCACATTGTCCTTTTGTGGGACACCCCTGTCTCACCTACCTGCATTTAAGCAGAAGGCAGGTTTGATGGTGGATGTCATGTTTCATCACAATCACACAGACATTCAACAGATGGCCTGTGCTGACGTCTGCAGCAGCGTTGTGGCCACTGTGGCCACTGTGGCTCGTGCATAAATCATGAGACATTTGTTGAGCAAACACGTCACTCCGGTGCTTTGCAGTCTTTTTTATGTCGCCGAGCATTGGTGAGCTTGTGCAAAATCGGCGATAAAAGAAGAAAGAGAAGGAGAGCAGAAGGAATTTAGTTGGAATGAAATCAGACATCAGTGGGCAGAGAAACGAGAGAGAGTCATGGTGCAGACGGAGGTGCAGAGTGGAGGTTAGCAGACAGCGTCGGCCCCTGGATAAATATGTCTTATATAAAGCGTCTAAAAGATTTCCTGTGAGGGTTTAAAGTCAAACATTTCCCTGCCCCAGCCCCGCCCACCCATCCTCAAACAGCAGTTAGCCACTAGCTTTGAGAAATGTCTAATGATGCACACACACACACACACACACACACACACACACACACACACACACACACACACACACACACACACACACACACACACATACACACACACACATCTAAAGGAGCAGTCCACTTTCTGCTGAGGTGCACTTTGGGAATAATTGCCTTTATTTGCTGTAGGAGGCCTGTCTGTGTTCTGTCCATAAAGTGATGTGACGGAGCAGGATAGAGCTTTAAGAAAGAGGTTCCTTCCTGCAATTTTCCTCCACACTCAAACGAAATCTCAGCCTTCAGCCCCCCAAGCTTCTCTAACAAATTGCCTTTGACTCCCTTTGGCTTTCCCCTGATAAGATGAGTGCTACTTCTATCTTACAGTATCTCCTGCAAACACCCCCAACCCCCCTGCTCACTCTCTCTCTCTCTAGCCTCCCCATCGTTCCACTGTTCCATTTCTTTTCTTTGTCTTTAGCTTTCCTCTTCCTCCCGGCTGCTATTGCCAGAATTGTCCCATCACAATAAAGTGGCTTATTGATAGGAGCCCCAGCGTGGAAAGAGCTTTTTTTTTTTCAATTTGCTGTATTGATTTAACTAACAGAAATATAAAGCCGCACAGGTCCTGGCATTCAAATCTCTCTCTGCTGTCTGCATGGGTTCTTCTCTTTGGATAAAAGTTCCTGCCAAATGAAAACAACAGATGGTTCCATGAGAGATTCTTTGTCACAAAATTCAATCTTTTTTTGTAAATATTAAAGCAGCAGATCTGCTCTCTTTGATCATCAAAACATTTTAGATATGCACGAAAAACAAGCCATTAACCAAAACCGCCAAATCTCATCTAATGTGAGTGCTGCTTCTGATAACAGATACATTTAATAATACTTCCAGCACCCATTGCTTAAATTGCTGCATTTTAATAACTCCCCAATGATTAATGCTTGTAAAGTTCTAAACTGGCAATATTCATTTTAATTATGCTAAAAACACAGAAGTCATAAAAACAGTGCTGACAAATGTGTTCAGTTATGTTCGGAAGATTATATTCATTTGTACCGAAAGCAAGTTTTAATATTATAAAAATGTTACTATGCCACTGCTAATCCCAAAAAAACCTTTGCAGCATGTTTGCGCTCTAATAATTACATATATTTTAGTACATCTTAGGGCCTTTAGTGTTTATAATGTACAGCTGCTCAGGCCCCTATGGTGGTCTGAGGCCCCATGGCAGCTTAGTCATTTAAAAACAGATTTAAATGATTTACTTAAAAACGTCTCAATCTTAATTGTCACATACAGGTGTGAGTCTATACTTGCAAGACTTTCTGTGATTTTGCAATAATCTCAATAATCAATAGAGGCTGGTAACCACGACATGTGCTGCAAACATGTAAACCTCAGTAGAAAACACTTTATAATGTCTTAAATATACAGTGTAGTAGATTAGTTTGATATTTATGTATTTATTTTGTTATGTGTTCAGTTAAATGCGGTGAATTAAAATGTTCTCATTAAAATACAACGTCATTGTGTTAAATATTCAATTTCCATCTTTTTCTCAGCGTGAGTCTCTGTAAAGTATGCAGCCCATTGTCCTCCCCTGCCTCTTTATCGCCATGCGCCTCACACACACACACGCAGATTGTCCCAACAACTGTCCTATATATAGCCTAAAGCTACCACGGGCTCCACGGCAACAGAGCACATACATCTCTGAGGAGGGAGAGGGAGGTAAACGGACACAATTAATGATGTCAAATATCGGCAGCGAGACAAGAACAGAGAGCCCACCGACGGGACGCCAGGGATTGATGGTGAGCGGGTATGACAGGTGGGCAGCGAGGTGGGCGAGTTAGAGGACACCTGATTGATAAAGGGGAATAAAGCCATGATTCTTTCCCACAACATTCCCTCCACACGTTCATATTTCTGTCAGCTCTGTGATATCTCCTCTCTTTCACCCATCTGGTCACGCCATCAAACCAAGCACAGATCAGACTTCCTCCTCCTCCTCCTCCTCCCCTCCCCTCTCTCTCTCTCCTCTCTGTCTCCCTTTCTTGAAATCTGGTGCAGCCTTCTGCGTTCCTGCTGGCAGCCAGGCGCTGACAAATGGCTGCCCGGCGCACCCACTGATGAGCAATCGCACCGACTGACACTGTAAATCCCCTTTGGATAAGAAAAGTGAGACATGATGTTCCTGGCAAAGGCACATCAGGGTACAAACAGCGCCGCTCCGCTCGCTCCCCCGGGGGCAAATATACCAACACTAGAAGAGACACCATTAAAATACACTGTAGGAATGTCCCATCACAGCAGATATGCGGCTGGCCTGAGCTGCTATATTGGAGCCTACGTAATGAGGGAACGATCATACAATAGACGGGGTCACGTGTGTGTTTTACCCCCTGTGGCACTTGACTGGGGACTGTTATTGCTTACACACCCGCCATTTTATGAAATCACTTTGTGAATTTATCGCTGGGGTGTTTAGATTCTTCCTCCCTGCTCGTAGCGTAACAGCCGGTGGATAAGCGGGGCGAGAGGACGGTGGCTCCTGAAATCATGTGGACGTAGATAATGAGAAGATAATTGGAATGTAGCAGAAAAAAAGGGTAAGACAAGATCTGATCTTGATTTCTGCCCCATCGACTCCACTAATGAGTGTTTGTCTATTCTGCCATCTGTCCTACTATTATATACGTTGCGCCAAACCAGGTTATGACTTGGGGGGGATGAAGATGGCTGGAGGCAATCTGTCTAACTAGAAGGCGTAATTTTCAGTCTCCAGCGCAATACGCCGTCCATCATCCCACCGCCTCTAATGAGTGGACAGAATCTGAGTACAAATCACACTGCGGCCTCCCCGTTTGCCTATTTTCTTGTTTGACATTTTGGAGGGACAGATGGAGGGATGCACACAGAGACGAGAGGCAAATATTATGCTTCTCCTTCCTCTCCTGCATCCTCCCCCGTAGCCGCTCGGCTGTTGTTGCAGGATGTGGAGAGGAGACGGAGCCAGCCGGAGCGAGAGAGAGAGAGAGAGAGAGAGAGAGAGAGAGAGAGAGAGAGAGAGAGAGAGAGAGAGAGAGAGAGAGAGAGAGACAGAAAGAAGCCCTCGTCCCTCCCCCGGGTCTTGTCAGTCCATGTGTCTTTGTGAGGAGCCAGCTGTGACGACTGCTCCCGCCCGAGTCCCGTGTTGCTGTTGTGCCACAATAATTTGCTCAATTGCCTCTTGAGTGTTAAATAATGGGCTGTCCAAAACGGCAATATTGGCAACACACACACACACACACACACACACACACACCACACACACACACACGCGGACACACACACACACGTCCTTTATTTCCACGTCTTCAGCTTTCGAACGGGTGTGTTAACAGGGAGCAGAGAATAAGACGTCTGTCCATTCTTCTGCAAATTGGCAGAATTGGCTGAATACCTGATTACTAGGACATCTTCAATGTATTTAATTCACGGATTGACTGTTTGATTTATGTTACAGCTGTGATCTCCATAATAAACACCCCCCTGACTAATTTGATAGAATCACAGTGTCACTAATTACAATCTCTTTCTTTCTGCTCCGGACTAAATAAGATTGCTCAATAGGCTCAAATTCTCTCTGGATCCATATCGGCTTCACGCTCCACAGTCCTCCACTCTAAAAAAGTGGGTCAGCCGGCTCTCTCCCACTCTCTCTCTCTCCCTCTGATCTCTCTCCAGTGTCAGTGCCCTTGACATGTGTGTGTCCTTGACAGACGCTGTATGTCCCTGCTGCATGTGTATGTCCATGCCAGTCCAGTTTGGAGCTCACTGACTGGGCATCATTACGTCGTCATTAGCAGCAGAAAATAACCTGGAAGCAGCACGGGTCAGAATCGCCGCACTTTCTGATTTCTCTCTCTCTCTCCGTCTCTCTCGATGTGTGTGCATGCATGGGACGAGACACAGCCGGCATCATTACATTTTAATTGTGCACAACAGCTAAGTATGTGCACGTCTGTGTGTCTGCGTGACCTCTGCCAGTCCGTGACAGCTGGCATATGGCTCCACTTTACCCCTGCGAACCGGAGCCTGCGGTGCCAGCTCACTGGCCCCTCAGACCTCTGCCGCCTTGGCTTGGCATCAGGGAAAACAAGTTAGCGGCGGTAATAAGGACCGATAGGTAGTCAGAGAAAGGAGAGGAAGAGTCCGGTTAGGAGACGTGAGAAACGCTAAACTGAGGGAAATAAATGACATACTGACTTAAACTGTCATTGTGAGTCTCACCATGATGTGTTAATAAAAACATTTTTTCATTGTGATCAGGCCTTGAGATGAAATCAGCATATTTGTACGACTCCATGCTTTGACTTCAGGCCCAGTTTGCCTTCATCACTTCATATGCCACGTCTCATTTTCTATTAAGCAGCACCATGTTGAATTATGCCCGAAGCGCCATCCGCATTTAGATCCAGGCCCGTCAATATTCATGCAACAGATGTTCCGAGGCCAGATGGCCTGTCGGAGTGAGATGTCACCCACACGTGACAACTTACCGAGCCAGAATTGATGAAAATATACCCAGCAAATCTGATCGTCGCTTCGTTTGGCGGAATTATACTGAAGGCACTTTAAAGCAAAGCCAGAGAAATATGATCAGGTTGTGTGGTTAGTAAACACATTGTTTTTTTCTAGCTTTTAGTCTTTAGCCTTGGAGGATTTGGCTGTTTGATGTATTCTTGCGTCTCGATCGTTTACGTCTGTGCAGGGAGCTCGCGTTGTGTTGTTGAAAGCCGGGATAAGCGAAGGCCGACTCAGGCAAGAGAGTCGGAGTCTGGAATAAAACAGCAGCTGTATCGCAATATCATCTCACCCCGAATCCATTCAACGCCTACTACTTCCTATAAGCAGAAGATGACATACAGGGCATTCAGTGATACTCACACAGAGAGCGAGCGGGGACAGGTGACTCACAGAGAGACAGAGAATCATAGAAAACGAGTATCCATCCATTCTCTCCGCTTAGACTGAGCCCATGATCCCAGCCTATCACAGGAACGACTACACGCACAAATCACATGGGTTTGGACTGTAGGAAGCTCACGGGAAGAACATGCAAACCAAACTGCTGCGTGTGTGATATCTGATATATATCCTGAATATTCTTTGGATATTTTCCTGTTCTGTGTGTGTTTGTGTGTGATCTATTGCACCTTCCATACTTTTGCCCAGAGCTTCTGCACTTTGTTGCTCTGCAGAGACGTTGAAACTTTACCTCAGGTAAAGAACAAGCAATAAATCATACCCCCCACACACACACACACACATACACACACACACACACACACACACACACACACACACACACACACAGCCATTTAATTAAACTCTAGTGTGCAGGTTACAAATCCAGAGCCGCTTCCCTTATCAAAAATCCTCTGTTTAATTGGCCTGTCTGCTGCTGCTGCTGCTGCTGCTGTGATGAGAGTGTAAACTGCTGTACATCAGCAATCGAGCTGTACAATGAGAATAAATGGCATCAACTTGCAGTCTTCAGGTCATAGACGTCTTTAAACCCTCAAACTGCTTGGATTAAAGTACGAAATCCGAGGGTGCCAGTTCTAATGTCTTTGGAAGGTACGTTTTGTTCCTCAGCTCCTCGTATGAAAGAACAAACTGAATCTCTAAATTGACTTCAAATATCAGCCGCTCGTCAGAGGACGACTGAGGGAGAAGAGGGCGCTTCAATTAGATCGCACGAAAAGCAAACACTCCGTTTCCAAAGCCAGGGTGAAAAGCCGTTAATGAAACGATTATCATAAATAAAGGTTAATCGCTGAATGAGTGGCTGGTTTGAAGTTTGAGTGGCCCAGTCAGGCTCAGATGATGAAACGCACAAATAGAAGTTAATAATAATTGTAAAGGAGGGGAGGTTAGACGAGAGGAGAGGAGGAGAAGGTTACCTCAGGCTTCCATGGCAACTTCTTATGTCGTTGGGTGAGAAACTTCCGGACGTGGGTGTGGTCTCTGCCGTCGTTCATCCCTGTGATCGGTTCATCATCCTTTAAAAAACATCAGAGATGAAGAAAGAGACACAAAATCAATAAACACAAACAAAAGAAACCGACAAACTCCTGTACAAGAGTGACGTTACACCATTAACTAAAACCACAACCTTCTCTTAACTGTGTAAACTCTATGAATGGGGTGAGAATACCACACACACACACACATGCACACGCACAGAAGCTACACACACACACACACACGCACTAACACAAACACACACGTATATTGATTCAGGCCAAAGAAATGCAGGATTTTTGGCCGCAGTGTGACAATTAAGACCCAGTGGAATTCCCTCCTCGCCATTCATCCCTAATCCATTCCTAATCTCCCCCGTACTCCCGGCATCCACTCTGCTAGCCAAGAGCTCTCCAGGGAGTCCCAACTCTGGCTCTTTATCTGAGATTTAGCCCTGCGTTGTGGCCAGAGCACTGCGGGGCTCCTTTGACTCTGCCCCGCTAAGAGGCTCGTTATGCTAATGCTGCGGTGCGGCGGGGACGAGGACGAGGCTTCATCCGGCTTTAAGGACATAAACCTGCTCCCGGGACCCCAGAGGAGGAAGAGGAGAAGGAAGAGGAGGAGGAAGGGGGGGAGCTCAGCCCCCTGGGAGCGGTTACATGTGCGGCAAGGTGTCCTCACGTCAGAGCCAAACACACCTGCATGAACGACGACCAAGAGTTTGTTTTTAGCATCTGTTGAAATGCGGGAGGTTTATCCAGGCGGCACAACAAGGGGAATTTTGAGTAGAAGAAGAAAGGAGACGAAGGGCTGTCAGAACCAAAACACCTTTGATGACTTTTTTAACTTCCCAGAGAGGGAGATGAAGGAGAGCAGGGGCGCTGATGATGAAGAAAGGCGACGACAGGCTCTCCGTGCTGTCTGACTTCAGAGGAACACAAAGTGCGCGCCCGACTCGCGCACACACACACACACACACACACACACGTGTGTGCACAGGGGCGATCACGCGGTGTCACACGTAGAGCCACGCAACGAAGGACACAATGATCACCTTTCATCATCAGCCGCCGTCTCAACGCAGAACAAAGGCGAGCAGAAGAATAAAAGCCGTTAATTAAGTCAACAGGAAGCAGAACAGACCATTTTGTTCAGCTTGAAGAATTAAATCAAGCACCGTTTGAAATGCAGGACACCTTGAACTTTGATACGACTAAACACAACACGATCATACACTAGAGTCTATAATATGATGATCTATGCTTCATCTTACACTTAGTTTAACTAAATATCAAGAGGTGAAGTGAAGATAGCACATGAATAAAGCGCAAACTAGCCTCATTTATTGGGGATGTAATGAGGACTTCAGCAATTAAAGGACTGAAGCAGCAGCTGGTTTAACATAAATATAAATGTGAGAAGGTGTCACGTCCCCGAGAGGAAGTTGTAGTAATAACAGTGATGTTATTGGGCAAGTAAAATGGAGTTCAAACTGCTCTGTCCCTAAACTGCTGTGTAACTCACACACACGCACGCGCACACGCGCACACGCGCACACGCGCGCACACACACACACACACACACACACACACACACACACACACACACACACACACACACACACACGCACACACACACACACACCCACACACACACAGATGCTGCTTTGCTAAAGCGCTGCCTCAGCTTCAGCTTCTCTTCGGCGTATCGATGCGGCACTAAAACCTACAGTTAAGCTCATTGACCTGAGGTTGCACTGCATCCTTCATCAGCCATATCTCATCTTCCTCTGTAGTGTTTATTGACTTAACACTTCAGAGTATTACGGTGCAAATCGTTGTCATTACACACTCGGCACATAACAAACAACCGCAGCGGATTGAGAAAGGTATAAGAGCGTTTACATCATCCTGGAGCTGAGCCCAGAAGGTGTCGCGTTCGTGTTTGGTTGATAATTAAAGTTGACGGGAAGGGTCCTGTCAGGTGGTCTTATGTATTAAACATTGCATCAAGGCAAAACAGGGAAGATCAATCACGGCGACGGGGCGATTTATTCATCATACGCTTACAGTGACATTTACCTTGTTGACTTTCACTCAAGTGGAAAGATGAATGATCTATAACAACGCATTTGTCCACTGTGGGAGGAGAGAGGGACGAGGGGATGAATGAGAAAGAGCCAGACTAACAAACAAACTGAGAGAACGTCTTCCTCTTTAAGTATCTGCAGTGGGTGAGGGTGGAGGTGGGGGGGCGGGGGGTCAGGGTCTCCGTCAGGCCTCACATTTACACGCAGGTGACCTCACTGATCCCAGCCCGAGAGAAACAGCTGGAACCAACAACCCAAGCATACCAATCATCTTAATTAAACTGCCTTATTAAATAGAAAACAAGCAGAGGCCTGATGGGAGGGGGAGACAGTCAGATGGTGTGTGTGTGTGTGTGTGTGTGTGTGTGTGTGTGTGTGTGTGTGTCTGTGTCTGTGTCTGTGTCTGTGTGTGTGTGTGTGTGTGTGTGTGTGTGTGGGTGTGTGTGTATGCGTATGACTTCTTTTCATCCGCTGGCCCTGTACTCAACGCCGACGACCCCCATGTGAGAGACTTCCAACTGCTCCCACAAGTTCACAAATCACATTTCCACTGGCAGCAAATTGCGATATGAAAGTTAATAACCGGAGTGGAATAATTGTATTTATTCATGTTCGTCCTCGTTCATGAGTGAAGTCACACTAAAAAATCTGCAGTATGCTTATGAGGCCGTCCAGGAAAAGAGTGCAGTAGAATATAATCATCATCTTTCATTCCTGTTCCCGAGGATGAACAGGCTTCCGGTCACTGCCCTCACATTAACACGTATGGCTGCAAGCCAAGAGACCAGCATGACATTTACTGTAGCAATCTATTAGCCATCTAATCACAATGACTAATCTGTGTATCTCTGCTCCCTCTCAAATTATAACTCTGCCACTGCGTTCCATACATCAGACGGTGTTAGAGTCTCACACCCTGACATTAAAGCAGAGAGATTCACGGAGCTGTTTATCTGTCAAATCACTAAGGATGCCGAAACCTGCAGGTGAAGAAAAGAGGAGGGAGGGAGAGAGAGAGAGAGAGAGAGAGAGAGAGAGAGAGAGAGAGAGAGACGGAGAGAGATAGAGGGAGAGACAACACAGAAAGGTAAAAGAAGAAAAGAGACAGACAGACAAATGGGAAGGTGAGAAGGAGAACACATAAGAGACTGAGATGAATGCAGACAAGGACTGAAGTGAGGGACCAGGGAGAGAAAGCAGGAAAATGGGAGCCACTTAGAAGGCAGAGCTCAGTTTGCTCCCAGAAACCTCAGCGGTGCAGCCAATGTCCTAGCAACTGGAATTTCTCATTACGGAACAGACGGAAGTGAGCGGCGTCTGCCCGGAGTCACAGCAGTAAAGACAAACTCAGCAGAGACACACACACACACAGTCGCTCTGCTCTGCCTGCCATGACAGGGACACACACCTGATACAGCACAGACGCCCGGCTCCTTTATGCCCCGCTGATGAGGCAACGGCAGGGATTTCACGGCCGCAGTGAACAATCTCTTCTTCAAGTGCTTCTTCTTCTTCTTCTTCAAACATGGCACTTGAATATGTTTCAGTGTTGCTGTGCATGTTCCCTTACCTCTATAAAGGCAGCAGCTGCACATAATAACACGACCCTGTGCTCCTCCATTAGCTCAAGGTGAAGCGTGGCACTGATCTCATGAGATGCAGTGATTTAGTTAAAGAATTAAATGTAATAGCACTGGGCTGAATAGTAAATACAGATAGAAACAGCTTTATAATAATACGTCAGGTTTAAATGATGGCAGGGAGGCTTCACAGAGCGTTACTGAATTACCTACCGGGGGATTCAAAAGCATGTTTGCACTCGTCCTTGGACACCGTCACGGGGAGACGAGCGCTACAACATCCACAGGGATAATGAGAAATGTCCACAGTGTGTCCCGCGTGTGCCTGGATCGGCACTAACCACACTCGCCAGCACGCTCACCATGGCAACAAAAGGCACACTTACAAATACTCGAGAGAATATGAGGCAAAGGACGGTGCGGAGCGTTAGTCACTGGCCTTTGAGTGCCATATCACACACACACACATGTCCTTGATCCAATTTTCAGTCAGAGGGCTTTATTTTTTGAACACAGTAATTTTCAGAAAATCACCACATTCGGTTTCTGCTCTTTCTTTGCTGCGACCATTGTGCACACTGAGTGAAAAACAGGCCATTTCAGATCCTGTCACTTTAAAGCTCCCGGCCAAAAAAGCACGCTCTGTTCCAACTGGCCTGTTGCATCTTGCCTGAGCCGGTAACAACCACGGGCTGCTAAACACAGATACTGACAAATGCTGGCTCGCGCTCGCCTCGCACTCCATCAGCGAGGAGTGTTGATCCAGGATTGTTCAAATGTGTTGTTGTGATGTCAACATGTGAGAGAAGTAAAAAGGACTAATCTGGTTCAGGATCGATGGGATTTGATTTACTGCATGGATTTGTTTGGGAGTGAAGCTCACAATTTTGCAACTGTGACAACATCCAGCACATACGAAAGCAGTGAGCACAGTGCTGACGGTGCTGTGCCAAGACACTCTGAATACAGACAATTCCCCCTGCAAGAAACAAGGCAGCATCTATTCACATTCTGCGCATTTGCTCCACATTAAATTTGAGCAGCGAGTCTAGGAAGCCTACAGCCGACATGACATCATCTGATACAACTTTACAAACGGTGGCGCGTTTTTGATAAGGAGGGAAAGGCTGATCTGTGTGTATGAGTATGAGTGACACCTTCAGCAAGCAGTGGGAGAAACCGAGAGTTTAGTTTTCGCTCCTGCGTGCTGGATGTTGGACATAATACGATTAACCTTGGAACCACCTCAGTGATCCTGGATCAGCATTCTTACACTGAGCGCTTGGATAAACCCTGATCTCACAATCAGACATCTAGTCTATTTCTGCAATATTGCACCTTTGAGATCCCCCCTCCTTGCCTTCACATCCATCCCCTCCCTCCCCCAACTCTGCTTAACAAAGTGTCTGGCACCGCTGAATAGAGCTCAGCACAGGCACATTCACTTGAACTTATTGCAGAACAAATCCCCGCTAAGAGAGAGGAAGAGAGGGAGAGAGGAAGAGAGGGAGAGAGGGAGTGCAACTATTTTTGTCTCTCTGCCTGCATTATTCATGTTAGAAATTACACGCCGGTCAATGGAACACTAGCAGAAAGGTTGAGCGAGGAAGAGAGGGAGAAAAATGGAGCATAAATAAGGGACGGCTGCAGTCGATAATAGGAGTGATAGAGTCGGTGGCTCCAATTTATTGGTTGGAAGATTAATGGAGCAGGGATGAGTACAGTGTGGAGACAATAAGATACAAAGAAGGGGAAATTTCAAAGCAGGCAGATGGGGAAGAAGAGGTTGAACAATTGCTGCACTGCTCTCTTTCTCCACACCTCTAATTTAAATGTGATAATGAACGTTCCTGGTGAATGCATGCAAGTGATTTCATGTATCAACACATCCCGCCTGTTTGCGATTCAGTGTGCGTGTGTTAATACACATGTACCGGCAGCAGGTATCGGAAATTGATGCATGTATGAATGAGTGCCTGCTAATTATTGATCTGAGTCTCAGACAAGGTGGTGTGTTAGGAAAACTGATGATTGAGTCGCGGGTCAATACAGCAGCACGCATGTAAGGACGGTGGCTTGGAAGAGCTGCGTTCGCTCTCAGAGGATTAATAGTGGTGTGAAGAGCTTTGTGTCCCAACCCTGTGGTTCAAACTCATGATTCCCACTTATGAATAATTCAAATACATTTAAAGACATTATTCTAGATGTGTGAGATTACTGGAAAGACTCAAAACGAATGGAATTGCATGTTGTGTTTTGCATTCGGCTAGGCAGCAGAGAGAGAGAGAGAAAGAGAGAGAGAGAGAGAGAGAGAGAGACAGAGAGAGAGAGAGAGAGACAGAGAGAGACAGAGAGAGAGAGAGAGAGCAGGCAAAGCTTAAGCTCTCCTTTTGATGGCTTGTAGTCTTTAGACAGAAACTAAAACGGGCTGAAGTGCTTCAGTGCAGCCTTCGGCAAAGCACTGTGAGTAGAGGCGGTTAGAGGTGCATTTAATTATTGTGAATTACGTAAGCAGACCTTGTGCAAGATAGGAGCGGGATCAGTGGAGATAGAGAAAGGGGCCAGGGAGCAGATGGAGGGAGTAAAGAGAGCAAGCAAGGCATCTGTGCTGGAATCTAGCCTCTTGCCACGCTCATTAATTGTGAGAGGCACTCGAGCATTTTACAGTTAGAGCAACAAAACATAGGAGAAGTATATTTCTTCTGACCCAACAGATTATAGGAGAGAAACCAGAGGCTTATCATCACTGCAGCACCTCAGTTTTCTCTCCAGTCTGATTACAGCTGATTGCTTGTGACACGGGGCAGCTTGCAGACAGAATAGGCACCGAAAAAAAAGAAAGAAATCAGCTGCCAATCATATTTGACCTGCCAGGTGCTCATTATGACCTCATCAACAGCAAGTCTGTTAGAGGGAAACCGAGGTGGACACAGAGGGACAGACTGGTAACGCAGCGAGACAAGAAGTGCACACCAGTCCCACGGAATGCATTTTTCAGAAGCACAGCACCTGTTTGCTTTGTTGTACTGCCAAATGTATAAAAGCGCTAAACCTTTTCGAGCAAAAGGCCAAATGACGCGTGTGAGCAGATTCAAATCAAAAGGAATAAAAGGCCACAATTGATGCGGCTGGTTTCTTACAGCAGAAAGAAAAAGGAGACACACTTCCATAAGTTTAAAATTGGATTGTTTGCTAGGCGTCCTTACTAAACTGATATTAAGCAAAAATGTAATTATAACAATAGTTTTCCATGGTGTTTTTGTTGAAAAAGTCAACAGACAGATTTTTTGTTTTCACAGTCAGATTATAATAAATTGTGACGCGTGTTGTTGACGTATGAGGTCGTGTTGTGACGGCTACTCCAGCCCAGTAGGGGGCAGCATGAGCACTTTTTGCTTGTCTGCAGTCCACAAATGATGTAATCGAAGAAGAAGGAAAGAAAAAAAACATATATATCGAAAATGGAGAAAATTGTGGCTTTGGATTTGGATATGTCAACAAGTGACATCATCTTGCGAAAGCTGCAAATCGTGTTTGATTCGTTGGCGTTATTACCTCATTCTACCATTAGATGTCAGTCATGAGAGGAAAAAACCCAGCAAAGGTAAGGATTAACCCTTTAACCGGAGAGAGAGCAGGTCTGGATGTGACCGAGCTGAACTGAAGGTCTGCTGCTAAAAAATAAATGAGGACATGACACAAGTGACGGCCCATCTGACAGAGCTGCTGCTCCCCCACCAGCACATCCCCACAGCCTGGGAACCGACTCTTCCTCCATACCGCACAATGCACAACACACACTCACAAACCTAGGCTGGTGGCTGAGTAAACACTGTACGTGAGCAGCAGCAGTGAGAATGTAGCAGTGACGCCTGGACACAGCAATGTAGCAGCAGAGCACATGGACCTTACTTCATCCCATCACACCTTATTGCAAAGGGGGTGTGCGTGTGTGTGTGTGTGTGTGTGTGTGTGTGTGTGTGTGTCTGTGTGTGTGTGTGTGTGTGTGTGTGTGTGTGTGTGTGTGTGTGTGTGTGTGTGTGTGTCTGTGTGTGTGTGTCTGTGTGTCTGTGTGTGTGTGTCTGTGTGTGTGTGTGTGTGTGTGTGTGTGTGACACCCATGTGTCATACAATCAGGCAGTTAGCTGAAATGGCTCATAGGCTTGGTTGATCTCTCTCACTCTCTCTCAAACATTTCCTTTCTCCATGTCATCATAACAATAAACCAGCCGATGAGTATAAATGTATTGGCAGGTTATTAAAACTAACTCAAATTATAGTAGCACACACACACACTTTTTCTGTGTCTCTATGACTTTGCTTCTGCATATCATACAGTATGAGTGTGTATCTTAGCACACACACACAACACAGTTACCCACGTCATGATAATGTAACCTGGCTTCAGGGGAACTTGGGATCAATAAACTAACAGCAGAACAAATAAGCGGAGGTCCTGTCTCCATTATCTGCGATCGTAAATAGTGACAACGCGGTGAGACGAGTCCAGACGCTATTATGGAGATAGCGGTCAGATTAACTACGCCTAGAATCAATACTTACATCTTCTTATCATACGCTTACTGAATAAATAGGCAGAATAATGGCACTTACACAGAATGTCTACAGCTCTATTTGCTGCACTCAATACGTCAACAAACAGAATTATACTGAAATAAGCCCCAATAAAGTGTATAAGTCATAGATAGAATGGAAATATGTGTAATACGTCTCCATTGAAAAACACTATAAAGGCTCAAAGCATACAGATCTATTCACTGGGACAGAAATTCAGTCGGTGTAAAAATGAAAATCACCATTTCATTTCATAAAACTTGCAAACGTCAATATTGAACCTGGTTGTTTTGGTCTGCAGTGTGATCTATTGATGTGAAACTGGGATCAACAGCAGACGTGATGTTTCATCGTGTGTGAGCCGCAACACATTTCACAGTGTTGTTCTGTGCGACTGACGTTTCTGCTGACCGGCGCTCTGCACACCGCCGCTCGCTCCCGTTTCCCCTTTCAATCCCCTTTTTCCTTTGGCAATTTGCCAGAGATACCGTACTCTAAGATCTCTCCGTGCCCAGAGAGTGAATAACATGGAAACAAATCCGCTCCCTTCTTGGCGAGATGTGTACATGATGTATGGGACCATGTGCCGCCTCGGCTCTGTTTCAGGTGTGCATGAAGCTCTGGTGCCGTCCAAAACTGACTAGAAGTCGAAGCAGCTACTCAACAGAACAGTCTTCAACATAAAAATGTTTAAATGGGGAAAGCCAAAGAAACCAACGGGGAAAATAAGTATAAAAGCTAAAAGAGTTCTCATTTGTTGACTCAGCTATTTTGGGGCTTTTAATTTGGGCGGCTGGCCAATTGGGGGGGGAAGGAGACGAGCGGAGCAACCGGCCACACTGGGCTCCATTTTTGACTCAAGTAAACACAGTTGTGCCAGCAGAGCCTGTAGCACCAGCAGGGCCTCTTTTACTCTTCCTTCACCTTTTCATCTTCCCCACACAGTTTGCTTCACTCTCTTTCACTGTCACCCCGAGGCTCAGTGAACATCCCAGGCTCCGTCTTTATTCTCGGAGATAGCAACACCTCTTCAGCTCGACATCCTTCCACACCTGTGTGTACTTGGAGCGAAGCAGCGTCTTTTGACCTCGGCAATGGAGGACCCTTACCTGCTCATCTCCTAGAGCGCACTGTATCTCTCGCTCTCTTTAAATCGCTGTCAACTCAGAGAGGGTGGACAGACAGGAGCAGCTTTGAGTTTATAAACCGTCAGAATGAATGTCTCCTCCTCAGGACATGTCTCACCCACCTGGTGGCCTGTCTATCCAGATGGGATTGACCTTAAGCAACTCTCTTCCCTCTCTCTCTCTCTGATTCCTTACGGCGTTTCCATCTAAGCCACACTAACATTTCTTCTGTGCATTCACATCTACAAACATCCTTCATTCCCTTTATTTTCTGCCCAGATGAGACAGACACATAGAAGTTGTTGTTTTTTAAATTGCCCCTGCAGTGTTGTGTTCAATGTCCCAGTCAGCCCATTAGAGCCCCCAGAGCTGCTTTCCACTGTACGTTCACCGCAACACACTGCTCCCACTTGGCCCCGCAGCTTTCACATTGCCAAGTCAGGCTTGAAACTGCTAAAACAAGGGCACATTCATCCAAATGTATTCATACATTTACATACAGCCGGTGAGGTTCTGTTATTTTCCTCCGCAGCATCCCTCTGCCGCTCCGTGTACATCTTGCATTAACATGAGATAGGTGTCCAGGTACATCATGGAGATAAGGGGAAATACATGTTAATGCATGAGAGCGCGCTAAGATCAATCAATCCAGGCACAACAAACTGTGCCTGAGTGTAGATATGAGATGCATTCCTCTTTAATAAAGGGTGCGAGGAGGGTGTGAGCCTCCTGGGGCAGCCTGACTCGCCTCATACTGCATTAACACAACACCAGCATCTAATTGTTAAAATGTTCTAAATGACAAGAGCGAAAATGAAATAATAATTGAAAAACAACAACATTCTCCACGCTTCAGAGTGATGGCGGCTGAATGTGTTCTAACCCGTCCCAGCTGTCATATTTTACAGAGCAGGTGTTGTGTGTGTGACCCACGCATTTTCTCTACACAAACACACAGAATGACAGCATTGTAACTCTCGGCTGATATAATAGAAACGGGTCTTATAACCTCCGTGCGCGTGTTTCTGACATTTGCATTGCTTTTTCCCTGCATTACATTTCATCACTTCACTTCTTTAACCTTTTCTGACGTCATCTCTATTTCAGCGACCGCGACCGCAGCTTCACGACCGTTCTGGTGGCACAGGTGTTCAATGGGTGTCTGCACATATTAGCGGAGATGGATGGCAGCAAAACAGGAGCAATGAATCTTCATCATACACTGTCATTGTTCGTCTCTAACCCATACATATCCTCCAGTCTGATGCTGTCCCTTTGTCCTCAGAGCCCATTGCTTTCTCAGACACCTCACCCATCTTCACTTATACTTGCAATCGTCTCACCTGTCCATTTATCATCCATCCGTGCCTCCATCCAATCACTGGACTCTCGAAAAAATAGTGGAAATGTGATTTATAGCTCATTTCAGGACACGGCGTCCTTCCCTATTTACAATACGCCCACGCTGTTCTGCAGCTTCCTTTGATAGGACCACAGGGTCACGCCTTTTCATGTATGACACATAAAGCATCTTCTGGATACCCACACTATCACGCCATCCACCACTCCTGACTAAGACTCTAAATACAATACAAGTTTATGCTGTAAAGAGATCATTCAAAGTGGAAGGATGTTGGCTTTTGTCACATTGTTTGCTCCAATCTTAAACCTTGGATGCTACTTGAGTGTAATCATTAGATCTCGGGTTTGACCTTTTTTACTGCATTAAAGCAGAAAGTGGTACGCCGCAGGAGAAAGATGATTGGCTGTGACGCCGTAGCGGTTCAGGGTCGATCCATTCAATCTGGCTCTCTGTTTGTCTTATCTCTGCTTTTGTCCATCATCTCTATGTCTCTCTCTCTCTTTCTGCAATAAAAAAGAGCCTATAAAGCGTGAGTGATAACATAACGGCTCATCTATTAAAGATATTTCTCCATTTTGTTGTAACGCAGGTTCAACCGATTCTGCTTCTTTATCTGTGATAATGACGAGAACACGACACTTCTTCCCATTCTCCCTCAGAAATGATGTAGTAGGAATATTGCGAAGGAAATGAGTCACCGTTTCCTTTTTTCTACTCCATGTGTGACAAGTGGATTGTTTCATCATGAAATGTTACAGCTTCCATTTGTCAAAATATTTTTCGCCGCACGTTGGGGGTCTTCATTTGCATTTGAGGTTGGAAAATCAAATTCTCTGAAGGCAAAATCGTTACCACAACACAACCGGCCAAACAACACACGTGCAGGGTTTTTTTCTGCAAGTACTGTATAATGCATGTGTGTGTATGTGTGTGTGTCGAGAGCGAGGGACTTCAAAGCTATGGAAATGTGATGCTGATCCCCTCAGTATTTTACAGCTCTGATGTGCACCAGCAGATTATGTTTTAGGCTTGACAAATTATGAGTGTGCAAACCAGAGTACTTTCTACCTTTGAAGTATTCAGAAATAAAACCCCAGTGGAGGCAATACGAGAACACACATGTGCTTGTTCAGTACATCAATCAAATCAAGACAAGATGTAATTGCAACACATAAACATACTGCTGTGTTAACCAGAATTCTGAATTTCTTGCACTTCAAAATAGAAGCTTTTTGGTACACCGACCAGCACAAATAAAACAATCAGCGCGGCCTCGCTGGGTGAGTTGTATCCAGGAGGAAGGTTGTGTTTTTGTGTTGTTGAAATGGTGGAATGTAGTAATTTCTCGATATTTGTTGAAGGACGCGCATAGTTGCCACTCGGAGCGGCAGAGTTGGAATGCAATTTAGTCACAAATACGCATAAATAAATAATAATGTGTGTGTATCTGCAGTGTGTATCTAAATCATACTGATAGATGTATTGACAAAGTAAACTAGAAAAGAAAATTCATTTTCAAAACGTCCCTCCTTATTAAGGGAGATTTGTAAAACCTTAACATCGTGCAGCAAAAGCAGAGAACTTCTCTGTAACTTGTTCCAGTTTTGAACAATCGCTCAGAGACAAAGAGACCTTCACTCAGATGACGCCATCGATTCGCCGGTTGCAATTAACATAGTGTTGCTCCCGTCCGGTCAGGCACAAATTGAAAAAGCCAATAAAAATTGGTTTTTCTTCCGCCGGCTGCCATCTCACAAGAATCTGGAGCCTCCCAGCCAGCAGCATCGACTGACGTGTCGATACCTGCAGACTTCTACGGGCTCAAGTGAGAAAAATCAAGGCAGTGGCTGTTTAATGACAGAATAAATCCAGGAGGACGCTTAAAGGAATTGATGTCCTGACAATAAGAGCGGACCGAGACAAAGCGCTTCAGCAGCTCTGCACGTCTGATACTGTAGCCAGATTAATAGACTTGCTGTTTAGGCCATTAACTCAGGATGAGAGGCAGCAACAGTAATCACATTCTTTCCTTAACCTCAGCCCTTTTCCTCTAAGCTATGTTACAACATGACTGTTGTCGTAGCAACTCAGAGACACTCTCTGACGTACATAGTTTGATTGGAATGTCGGGTTAATGAAGCTCTGCACATTTACATCCACTTCAAAGTAATCTAAAGGTCAAACTCTAAGTGGTTTCTATGGTGACGGCAGAAGTATGATCTGTATCTGTCATGTGAGGCGTATTATGCTGAGTAAAATATCAATAAATTATGATCGTATCATTAGAGTTCTACTATAATGGGACTACAGGTGATGTAATCTTCATGCAAATGCAGAGCACATTACTTTCCTCAGACAGATAGCTCAAGGTGAAATAAGAGGGAGGAGATGAGCGAGTGGAAAGAGGAGGGTGAGTGAGGAAGAGTAGTCAAGGTGGAGGAGACACTAATGGGGCTGGTACATGAAGATAAAGACAGATAGAAACTAATGAGGAGGAATGAGGAGAAAGTGTGTATGGGGAGATGTATGTGTGTGATTTAAAGTCTGCCTAGTAAAGTCTTTAACATTTTTCCTTTTCTGCCCCATTATGAATTCAACTTCCAATCTAAATAACCTCCCAAACTGTCACTTTATCCTTTCGTTCTTACAGTATCCTGTGCAGGCCGGGCTGGTGTGTGTCCCAGTGTCCAGTGGGCAGCTAAGCACAGTGCTTAGACAGGTTGACAGTCCATCACAGGGACAGACTCATTCACACCTACGGGCAGCTCAGAGTATCTGGCTCACTCAAACCTACTTGTCTTTGGACTGTGGGCGGGCACCCAGAGGCAACACACACACGCACACTGGCACACACACACACACACACACACACACGCACACACACACACACACAACCGCACTCAGAATTCAGAGGGTCCTTGCAGAAAGCCTCCAACACTCATCGCTGGTCCACTCTGACCCCAAGGAGACACAGACAGCAGTCACAACATCACCTCAGGGTGTGGTAAAGACTTTTAGCGGTCACCTGACGCCCACAGAGTGACAAAGAAATGTTGCTTTATGTTGTCATAAACCTATTTTTTTGTCAGATGGGGCAATAACTCATTTTAGAAGAGGTTGGAGTAGGTGGAGCAAATGATAAGAGATTATAGAAAAGGCAAAAGAATGTACAAGTAGTGTGTACAGGTGTGCGATCCTGGTGAGATCAATCAACCGGCTGCATGTATCTGGGCCTTAGCCGGAGCAAGGAGAGGGGACGACAGAGATCAGAGTAGACTAACACCCACAGATCTGCTCACCACAGGGGACAAGGACACAAATCCAGTCATGGGAGAAGTGAAGAATAGGGAGCAGAGAAAAGAAGGATTTAAGTCTTGAGTTTGGGGGAAAAAGGCACAAAAACAAAACAAAACAAAACAGTGACAAGCAGATGCAGAGGCAGAGTTTCACTGTGGCAAGCCCAAAGAAATTCAAGCGCAATCTGAATTCACTGCAGTGCGGCTCAATCAAAACGCTCGCAGGCAGTGTGCACACCTACGCTGCTGTTAACCTGTGCCAGTGTGTTTCTATCAGCGTTGCAAAATATTGCTCCATGCACCGGTGCACCGGTGAACTACACTCGCTTTATTTCTCCGGTAAAAGCACAAAGTGTGACACCTGAAAGCTGGCACCTATAGAAAAATTCCCCTGAGAGTGAGAAAAAAAAAGCACAAAACAAGAAAAATGACGAGAAACATAAAATCCCCTCTGAGTCTTCAGAGATATGGCACCCGCTCCCATTCTGGCAAACTGGGAATAGTGATGAAAGTAGCCAATGTTCCCATGGGGACACAAATGAATGTGCTGCTCTTCATCCTTGAATAGGGAAAGACCTGCATGAAAACGGTGCGCCAACACTGGGAGCCTCTATTTACACATCCATCCATCCATCCATCCATCCTTTCATCCGTCCATCCCTCTATACATCCCTCCCTCCCTCCCTCCCTCCCTTCATCCTTCCATCCAAAATGCTTCCCTGGCAAGTCTTCACTTATCTGCCTTGGCTTAAATGCATAAACGGAAGGGTAGTTGGCAGGATAGGTGAGCCGAGGGAGAGAGAGAGTGATTCCCTCCCATTGTTTGACATTTTCCCCCACGTCCTTCCCTTTCGCCGGGCTTTGGTAACTGTGTTTTTTACGGCACGGGAGAAAAACGACGGCGTTCCGGGGCGTTTGTCACCCTTTATCAAGCGGTAACAGGGGCGGCGCCTGCTTGTTTGGCGGCTGGCTGACACATCGGCGCCGTCAGAGAGGCACACGTCCTACACAGCCGCGTCCACCGCCAGACAATATCTCTGCTGTCGCCTCGTGAAAACGCTTCGAGCTACAAGTGTTTGAGTCCTAGTTTGCACGTTTTCTCATTCATCAGCTTTCTGAAGTACTAATACTTGCATAAAAGTAGCAATAAAACAAGGCCTAATAGATAAAAAGTGATTTATCTAAAATTCTACAGCAGTAAACATAAGTAATTACCAGCAATATAATACAATAAAACGTGCCCGTGGTGAAGAATGGCCCCGGTCAGTGTTAAAATATTCATGTGTTGATATTACAGAAAATCTCTCCCTCTCTGTAGTCATAGATACAAATTGCTTGTTCAACATTGTGGAAAAGCACCTTCAACATTTGCATTTAGACGAAAATCCTGCTTTTACATCCGTTTAAGGATCTAATATTCCCTTGCAGTGCATAAAACATTAAAGGTGGACATACAAGGTGTTCACCTGACAACAACAATAACGACAACTGCCTTCAGAGATGATGTCATGGACGTACTGGAGGCACTGTGTGTCTGCAGCTCAGCGATCGGTGTTATGTTATTCTGTCCTACTTGGATAGACGCAGATTTGTGGTTTCGTTTGGATTCGGTGTGTTTGTGTGGACTCGCTCCCTCGCTCCCTCTCTCTCTCTCTCTCTCTCTCTCTCTCTCTCTCTCTCGCTCTCTCTCTCAGACCCAAACATCAAAAGTGAAGCGATGATTTAAACGCTCTATTCGCTGTCGATTCCCTCCCTACTATTTTATCTTGAACTAAATCTCTCAGCCTCCACGCCGCTCACATATGGACGTAGGAACCTTTTCCAAGAACCGAAAAAACTTTGAACCATGACTTCCACTTACAGGAAGCAGATGGCACTTGCAGCCTTGAGTTCGTCGGTGATTGACTGCCCCGCACCCTCGTCGGCGGTACACCTTGGCCGCGCTCCGCAGGTATCCGCGGCGTCTGTTTGATGAGGAGCGACCCACGGAGACGGATGCAGACGAGCCGAGTGTCATATCTCCTGACCTCGTGACCTTCTCAACAGCATGAGCGCAGTGTGAAACTGACCGGTAACAGTGAGCAGCAGTTGGCGAGAGATCTGTGGTGACGGATAGAGCGGGAATCAGCTGCGCAGGAGCCAAAGCAGGTGTTGACGGAGCAGGAATCTCCAATACCGTTTTTGGAATTCAGTTGGTGTTTCCCCCCTTTTTTTCTATCCCCTGATTTGGAGTAGTTTCAGGTTTCCCGGTTACCAGAGGGATGCATTCATACTCTCCCCGTGAGATCCGGTGAATAAATGTTTGATATACGGGAACAGCCGAGCTCGAGGTATAGCCACTGGGGCTCTGACAAACGATTTCTGTGTGCGTGGCCTCTCTGAACTGTAGATTTTGAGAAACAGTGACGGCGTGTGTTGACGTGTGACGGGGACCTAAAGGCAGCGCTGGAACCCTGCCTGGGAGTTTATTGCCGGGCCCACAATTTGGATCTCCAGCCTCTGTGAACCAACACCGAGCTGACAAATGCCTGAGAGGTGATGGGGAAAACGAGCGGAGGCGCCGAAGCATCCAGAGGATAAACAATTCTAGACTGAGCCCTCAAACAGCCTCGTATAACGGAGCTGTCAACACCCCGGAGCTTGAAAGATGACAGCGGAGGATCCACCGGCGCATGGTTACAGCGAGTCGTTAAGGCTCCCGAACGCCATCGTATACATTGGAGGGGAATATATTAATTATCAAGGAGATACGCAGCAGGAATAGAGAGCTTAATCCAACATAATAAAGCTTGTTTAATTAATTTGAAGCTTAATAAGAGCAATCATTGTGTCAGTGACTTTTTCTTACCTACTTGTATCTGAATTGTGGCTTCATCTCCCCCAAACTATTAGAGATGAACAGCACGTTGGCCTTCAGATGCTACGCCAGACAAATGTCCCCCTCCTGAGTTGATCACCGTCTTTATTCTTGAGTTTGTTTCAGCTTTTGTGAAGCGCCGCTGTAGTTCCCTCATTGTTAAGTCGAAATATTTTCCTTCCAACCCCCAATTTTGAGCAGAAATAGCCGTATTTTCTCTCACCGCCTTGCTCGCTTAGCAACAGTGACACGCCCACGATGACATAACAAACAACAGCTACGCACATGTATATCATTCCTCCATCTCCAGTTTAAGCTGTCGTCCTGTCGCCATTCCTCAGCCGTTTTAGCACCGAGGCGGCAACAGAGTCACAGATTAAAGATGGGAATGACTTAAAGTCTAACGGTATCTCGGTTGACAACACGGATAGGAGAGACGAGGAGGAAAACAAACCGGGGAGTGAGCTCAGACATGCTGGTATAGTGGACCTGTGGACCCCAGCACCTAAATGCCTCATCAGATATTCAGTTCCACTTTGGCAGGTATCTGAGCCAATGAGCACGCAGGGAAACACTCCGTCAACCACATGTCAGAAACGAAGCCACTGAGTCACCAGCAGGACCAATCAGTCAGAGTCCTCCATCGACTTTCCCCTCCTAATCCATTACAGCGTCGGTGGCGTATCGGCGTCTGTGCCTCCTGTGTTTATTTACTAGTCGTACCGGCACGCTCTCTGCTCCTCATCATTCTCAGGGAAAGTCTCCCAACAGCCAACACCGAAACCTCCATAACCACCTCCCATAAACTACGGACAAGGCCGGAGCGATGTAAGACGGCCGTACAGTATTTACAGCCCTGAAAGCAATTGGAGGTTAACAATGAGACCTGGCTGCTGCACTTTATGAGCTGCTGTAAAATTGCCACTATGATTAAAATCTCCGTCAGGTGAAAGACAATGGTGCAGCACTTTTTTTGCCCTCTTCCCCCCCCCCCCCCCCCCCTACGCCCAGGCCGTGCATCCTCCTGTCTCCTCACTCTTCCTCCCTCCTCATTCATCTCCAGGACCTCATTTGCGAGGCCTTTAGCCACTCTAAGTGACCTTTTACAACCTGCTGTCTTATTAATGTCTGAGTCAGGGCACAGAGGGCTGCTCCCCTGCCATTTGTATCCTGTGTGACCGAGCATACGTGTGTGTGTGTGAGACTGTGTGAGTGTGCGTGTGTGTCTGCGTATGTGTGTGTTTCCACTGTTCACAGCCAGACGGAATGTCGAAAACACAAACACTCTCCTTTCAAAGTCTGCTAAAAAGTCCTAATTAAAGCTTTTTCAGATCCTAGAGCTAATACAGCAGATGGCTTTGTTTTGACAATTCTGAGCTTTACCTGTATTTACAGAGGGACATTTGTTCAATCATCATCATGCACACACCTTAGCAGTCCCTTGTTCCCGACTCTTTGTCAGTCGTCCGCGTTCATTCCAACTATCAAACCAACCATCTGTTCCATCAGCGCCTGACAAGACAAATACCTTTCTGCCCATTTATCTCCAAATCAATGTTAATGTTTTGCTCACTTTCTTCCAACCTGCTGCCGTCTTCTGTCTGTTTTTGTTCTCCAGCGTTTGTTCTCCTGTGAAGCCCTCCATCATTTTTTCTATGGTTCCATCACCTCCCCCAAACCCAACACACACACACACACACACACACACACACATCCCCATCAGGTATGTGAGATAAAGGCTGAAACCATGACAGCAATCTGCCACTGAATCTGCACCTTATCCATATTTACAACATACACATGCACACCCGTATCTCACTTCCTGTGACCTTATTGAATGTCAAGAACGGGTAAAACATTGGCAACCACCTGGGTGCTTCACTGAATGAGATGCGCAAACACACACACACACAAAAACACACATACACATTTCCAAATGTGCAAATCTACTATTCATCCCTTAAAGCAGGTGGCCACAGAGACATTCGACTTCTTTCACAAACAAATAAATAAAACCAGCTTGAACTCGGTTTCTGTAATTGCAAAATCTGACACACACTTTGTCAACAAGCCGCAATTTGAGGGATTTGAATAAGAAAGAAAAAAAGAAAGAAAGAAAGAAAGAAAGGTTCAGAGGCAGAAATGTGCTGCTCAGTCTCAGCGTTTCACGGGGGAATGTAATTAGCTCCTCCGCCGCAGATCGCCGCTTCTCATTCTCTCACCTCGCTTCTGTTTCCTTTCATCCGCTCTCATGTTCTCCCTCTTTGCTGTCGCACCTTCACCCTCTCCCCCCTGATTTATCCCTCCGTGTTATGCCCTCAAATTAGTTACAGAGCTTCTTTATACGCGAAGCCCCCGGGTCCTCTTCATCACCTTCACTTACTCCATACCAACAAATAGCACGGATCTCTATCACTTCTTTAAGAGAGGAGACGAGGGAAGGAAAGTGAGGGGAATGAAGCCAGACGAGCCGGCGGAAGCGGCGCCTCAATTTGTGATGTAGGGCTCGTGAATCTCAGGGAGGAGAAGCTTCACCTTAAGGAGGCTGCACCATTAATGTGAACCAGAGGCTGTGTGTGTGTGTGTGTGTGTGTGTGTGTGTGAGAGAGAGAGAGTCAGATGCTGTTACAGTCTCGATGAGGTCGTCATTTATCTCGATTGGTCCTTCTGTTTGGTTTCATCCGCGTCAGTTTTGTTTCTCTGAACCGGCAGCCATTAGTACAACGCAAAATTAGACTGAGGTAAAAGAAGAAGACGGACCTCTCTCACTCTCTCTCTCTACACACACACAGATTTACATACTTGACCTTTGCCACTGATTTATTCTAACTGAAGGCACAGTCTCACCGCCGCAGCTTCATCATACTGTTGTTGTCAATTACGTTGCTTTGGATATCCTTAAGATATGGCAAGTGAGTCAACGACACACTTGAGAGCGGAGGTGTGAAACTTATACAGAAGTAGACACACATACATGCACACGCACACACACATAATACAGAGGTCAAGCATTGTTGGAACAAAGCACTGGTAAATGAGCATGTAAATTATGGATGAAGATGGATGGTGCTGTAGAGCTGAACAGAAGAGGCTTGAGGGTAAAGCATGCACACACACACACACACACACACACAATGCCTTCCTGCAAATAAACAAGTATTACAGAAAACCATAAATGCAGCAGTGTTGCACATCATAAATCCAAATAACTACTTCCTGCACTGGGCCGTCTCTATCTCTTAGATCTTGTAATTGCAGTGATTTAGAGCCTGTTTAGCACCCCAGCACGAACACACTACATCTAAGTGATCATTATTTGACGGCACCCTAATCTATAACCTGCCGTTTAGGGAGCGAATGACAAAGCAACGCTATTAAAATTCATAAAGAGCGTGCCGTAAACTTTGTGACACATTTTTAGTGACTTCAGCAGAATGCTCACAGTGCAGCAGAGGATTCCAGCTCCGGCGCGCGGGACTGACTTCGGCAGATAGACGCCTTTCATTTGAATGCTACAGAGGGGGGGGAACCTTAACGCCGTCAAGCAGGTTTACACTTTAAAAGGCTGTTCAGAAAAACCCCTGCCGGCTTCCCTTCATGACTCTTATCTCTGCCTGCACATTTCCCAAAGCCTTTAACTTCAATCGATTTTTGGAGACGTCTGCGTTTTATAGAATGAGATGTATCGTCTTCTTCCCCTCGGACATTTCCGACACTCACGCGGCAATATGACAGAAATTTGGGTAATAACTCCCAGCATGCATTAAGGACATTTAGGACCTGAAGATGATGACCTACAATATTCTCCTACTTAACTCAGACAGAACTGAAGTTATTGTGCTTGACCCTAAACACCTTAGAAACACATTATCTAAAGATATAGCCCACTGTGGATGAGATTACCTTAGCTTCCAGCGCCACCATAAGGAATCTAGGAGCCTCAGAATGATACAGAAAAACTTCTCCACACATTTGTTACCGCTAGGCTGGATTACAGTAATTCATTATTATCACGCTGCCCTAACAAGTCTCTAAAGACTCTCCAGCTGGTCCAGAATGCAGCTGCACACGTACTGACTTAAAACTAGGAAAACAGATCATATTTCTCCCATTTTAGCTTTGCTGCACCGGCTTCCTGTAAAGTCCAGAATAGAACTTCAAATCCTCCTGTTCACTTTCAAAGCTCTTAATAGTCAGGCTCCATCATACCTTAAAGAGCTCTATTACCGCACTAGAACGCTGCACTCCCAGAATGCAGGCTTACTTGTGGGTTCCTAGTATCTCCAAAGGTAGAAAGGGAGGCAGAGCCCTCAGTTATCAGGCTCCTCTCTTGTGGAACCATCTATGGCCGCCATGGTTACGCCGCCATAAACCTAGACTGCTGGAGGGCTTCCCATAATTTTTGGAAGTGATATAATTCATTCTGTATCTTTCCACATCAACTGCATTTGTCTCGGCTCAGTGAAATCATGCGTGTAGAGATCGTGTCCTCCTCCTTTCTCCCCTTCCCAAATGTGAAAAAATGCAAAATTGGAACTTATCAAACACGCACAGATGGCCCCCGCAATCTACTAGGATTTGATACTTTTGATCAGATTTGTGTATCAGCTCGTTTTGGATCCAAATAAGCAAGAAAGCCCAAATCACTGATTATCCTAGAATAACTGTGACGCTACTGCTTGTTGCCAAAGTCGTCTAAATTCACTTAAGCATATAGGCAGACAAGTGATAGCTAAAAAATGCGACTTTTGTGACGTTTCCTCCCTGTTTCTTCGGTATCAAGATGCAGCAACATTTAATTAAACCCAACTGTCTGCCTGTACCGACAGCCTCTTCATCACCTCGGGTGGTTTTCACAGATGACGGTTACCTGAGCCTCAGGCCGGGCTGTTTCATGGTAGACGGCTCGTCAACATGACTGGCAAGTGCTGAGGCAGGAAACGGATCAGCGGAGATTTAGGAAAGTGGAACTAATAATAAATTCCCTCCCCGAAGGCCACAATATGAGTAGCGATGCTTAAAATGATGTAATGAGGGCTTTTAGTTTACACAGCAGACAGAGGTACAACAAGATACCGTTTACTTCTAAAATATCTAAGAAGAAATGGTGCGTTTGAGTAATTGGGTAACAACACGCTGGGGGGTTTTCAGATGTATTGTCACGATATTTTGGATGTGTTCGCTGGTTGTTGCAACGCAGTTAATTATGGAACCCAAATAATTCAAAATGATCTTAGAAAAGCAGCGACCAGCCAGTAAATCTGTAAGGCACATCAGTTTATGTGTGTAATAGGCGGATTAAATGTGAAATTTCTCTGCCTGGTGTTTGTCTCCAGTGTTACTGATCTCTGGCGGTGGTCAGGAACTCTGTCACGTGTTCTGCTGATGCCTATGCAAAGTGCGGTGCAAACCCGTGCTTGAGGGGGAGGTCAGATGGAGTGATATATGCATCGCTCCTGCTTCCCACAGCTGTACTCATTATTGTAATGCGCTGCAGTGGGCGGGGTCACAAGGTTGAGCTGTAGGTGGTTCAGAGAGCCAAAACAAAAAAGTTTCCAAAGGATAAATCAGGATCCCGCATGATATCTCTGTAATGTTTCACTGTGTTTGTAATCCTAGTTAATAAGTCCATTAACCTGCATTCTGCTCGCTACACTGCATCATCTTAATGGCGGTTTCGTGACAGGAGGAGGGGATTCTCTCGTTTCGGATGCCTGAGGTACGGGCCGCTAATCAGTAGGTAAACACACAACAGAGCCCTAAGTGTTTGATGATAATTAAGATCTGGACTGTGATTGTCGGAGCCCTGATGAGTTCCTCCACACGCCAGCGAGCCGCAAACTTCATCAGGGCTTCTTCAGACGGATGTGATTAGGGTGTGTGGGTGGCATCACAGACAACGCGGGAGATTAACTGCGGCAGTGTAAGAGGGAGCCGGGCGCTAAACGGCAGGTGTTTCCACAACAGGCGGAATATCGCTCTGCCTGGAACGGATAATGAGAGACAAACTGGTACAAAGATGGAGATCAAAGCCAGCTGAGCACATGAATGGTTCTGTATATTCTGCGTCTGGGGAACGGACGGACAGAGAGCGAGGAAGACGCCAAGCAAGAAACGGGGAAAGCTCACCCCCGCCTCGTCCTCGCGGCTGTCGCTGGTGTCCTCACTCTTGTGGTGGCCGGCTGAGGAGCGAGTGTCCCTCTTGCGGCTGGCATCTGTCCCCTCCGTCTGTCTCTCTCCATCTGCTCCCAGGCAAAAACAACAGAGACACCAGTCAGCACACAATTCCTCATTAAGCACAATTGTCATCAGTATTGTCACTCTTGTCATTCACATCTCTAGGATAAGCGTAATTGTTTATAGCATCATGTCATTCAGCACCAATGTGATCATCAGAATCTTTAACATCATCACGGCCAATTTTTTTCCATTTTGTCCCACTAATCCGCTTTACTGTAATCAGATCAGAAGTTTCTGAGGGGATGAAGAATGTGTGGAGGGAAAAAAGAAGTGCGAAGGAAGAGAAGATTGATTCAGGAGGAAAATGTGAAACAAGGGGAGGAATAAAAGAGAGTAAGAGAGGAGAGAATTGGAGAGATATAAAGTATAGCCTTTCATAATGTGGAGTGGAGCTGTGAAGGTGCTGTCATGCCACAGATGGATTATGGGAGTTTTGCTGCACAGCGATGACAGTCGCCTTAGCCGGAAGAGAATGACCGGAATTTAAATCCGCTCATTAGGTGTGTGTGTGTGTGTGTGTGTGTGTGTGTGTGTGTGTGTGTGTGTGTGTGTGTGCGCGTATGTTTGTAGCTGTTGCTCAGAAAGTATGTGTGTGCCTCTCAGAGCATATGGTCACAATTGCCATCTAACACTGTCGCCAGCAAAACACACACCTACAGTTCACACAGGCGCACACACACCGTTCGCACACGCAGAGTTATGGACAATTACGCCGGAACACAATTCAATGCGCAGCAGTAACAGGATATTTAACACTTTATGAGCTCCTGTTTATCTGAAGCTACGGCGACAGAATGACACCCATAAGGCTTTCTGTAAGGTTTTGTACCTCTACAAGGAGTTCATATAAAAACAAAATTCATGCCCTATTCAGTCCAATCTGCTTTTATTTGTGTGGCACTACATTGGATCCCATTTGGCCAAAATGATTCAGGATCGCGCGGCATCGCTGCAGCGGGGACGAGCCGCCATAAAAGGTGGCGCCGGTGCCATTGAGTCCCTCGTTAAAAAAAAAAAAAAGAAGCAAAGGAGGGGGGCTGCGTGGTGTCCCGACTGCATTACAGTAGTAGCGGTTCATTACCGTCTGCTAGACAGAGGTGTACGCGCACACACACACGCGCACACACACACAAGGGGATAGATTGTGATTAAAAGCCAGAGTGGGGAGAACTGGTGGCTATAAAGCATAATGAAAGCTAATGGTTTTCCAATATGTTCCCTTAACAATGAGTGGGCTGAGGGTGGGGGGTTGGGGTTGGGGTTGGGGGGGGGTGTCTGCCTGCCTGCCTGTTGTGTCTGAAGTGTGACGCGATGTGGTCAAGGCAGACAGGTTGAACGTCTCACTCCTCGTTTGACGTTTGACACGACAAAAGAATCACAGTGGATCTCTGTGAATTGGATTTTGAACCATAAGTTGTAGCGCGGATTTGTTTTCCTCCTTTGCTATGGCATCACTCTGTTTGTCGCCCCCCCCCCCCAACTCTGTCGTCTCTCTTGTCATAAACATCTGCTCGGGCCGATAAATCCTCTGCTGTTGCTGAATAAAGGAAATGTTCAGGACTCATTGCTGTCTGTCTAAACGGCTGGGCTTTGTTCCCATTCGTCACTGTGTTGCTTGACCCCAGTCACAATAATAAAAAAAAGCAGAAATAGAAATGATTACATAAAAAATAGACTGCCTTTGGCTCCAGATCTGCACCAAAATACACAGTGATAAGCAGTGATGCTGACAGGCTGACGCAGGAGAAAACCTATTTGAAAATACTGGGAGAGGAATAAGAAGGAATGGCGACAATAAAACCATTTTATAATGTTGATGTGTCCAATATATGAGAGATGTTAAAGTCAGTTTTTACGGGATAAAAAAGATTGAAGATTAAAATTGTACTTCGCAAAAGCAAAGTCAAAGCTTTAACTGACGCACAGACCGGTTGATTGTGCTCCAGAAAACATCAAAATTTAGTCATTACAGCAAAACACTGAAATATCAACAAAGCTGTTAAAATTTTGAGGATCACTCAAAATTCTTATGCACCCCATTTTATGAAGACTACATTGTGGGCCGTGGCCTAACATTTCTCCATCCTTGGAACATTCAGACAAACAAGAAAAACACACACTATATAAACACAGACAGAAAGTCTCCTTGGCAGGGCCAATAAAAGCAGAGAGTGAAAGTTGATGTAGCTGTCAATGGCTCTCAGTATGTGCCATTTCTGTGTCAAACACGGCCACTCCAGCCCGGGGAGCCGTGCTGTGTGGAAGCCGTCTGCCAGCAGTCCGACTTGACATGGACAAGTGACTGTAAGTACAAGCTCCAGGGTCTATCGAAGCACCAGCGGATCAAAGAGCAAACAGCAAAGCGTGGCCACGCTAGAGCTCAACTGGCTGTGAGGCTGCGGCTTTACAGCCATTGTCAACGAGAAATAAGGGAACACTTAGTTACACTGTGTGTAACTAAAACCCTTTTGGCCAAAAGCTCTAAAAGAAGATAGGAGAGCTCCTTAGAATGATACGGAAAGTGAAAGGGCAGCGTGATGCATTCAAACATCGAACACACTCAAGCAAAATGTGTAAAATTCCCCCTAATCACATTCTCATACATCATCATAATCATCCCCAACCTTTATTGATCCAGGTTAGTCTTTGTGACATTAATTAGAGACCTGGAGGAAATTAACCAGGACAAATGGTGAAGTCATAACAGAATGAATAAATAATGCAAAGGCAAAGTGTTATGTAAGGCGTTTGTTAGTTCATTTGAAGTTTTCGTGAATTCATAACCTGATTATTTTTGTCGTTCCTCTGTGTAAACGCTGCATGACTCACTGCATGAGTCAACACGCAGCTCAGCTCCATGTGAACCATCTCAGCTCAGGCTGTTACAAGGCAACTGATGCATCTGGTGGCTTCAAGCGTAGAGGAAATGTAAAAGAGACAGATAGAAACAGCTGCAGATAAAAGTCACAGAGAAATCAAGTCCTTAAATTAGTCTATCTACAAAAAAATACAAAATGGCAGCCAAGGCTTATGTGGATTCAAATACATCCAAAGAATCCAGTAGCCTTTGACTTCAGTTCAAAGGCTACAGGCCGAAACTCAAAAGTGGTTATGACAGCGCCCCCATCAGGCCAGGTGGTGCAAACACGCAACGTCTTCTTCCCTGGATCATGTCCAACTTGCCCATTAATAATTTTGTATCCTAGGTGATTAGTATTCTTCCTATAGGGGAAGCAGTCAGCCGAGTGTTCCTTAATAACCTCCATGATATAAAGCGCATCAAAAGCATTAAAGTTAGATCACATCTGGCAAGTAGTTTTCGTCCTTTGATGTCTGAGGAGAATCACTTGACGACTCTGCGTCGGTCTGAAACGCTGCAACACTGAAACACAAGCAGAAGCAAGAGAGAAATGACCTCGCCGACTAAATTATGGTCTGCAGGTATTCACGTCATTAGTATCTGTTCAGTTAAATTGTCAGCGCCTCTTTTGTAATTACTCACTTTATATAGATAAATGTTTGAGAAGTTACTGCTCAAACATTCCGCTGATAAATTATTCAACAATACCAAAAGGAAGAAGTGCAAGAGTGTGCTCGCTGTGTTCGTGCGAGACTGTGTGTATCCCTGATTTGTGCCGTGTTAGGAAATAAAGGGATGAATGTGTGAAGAGCGGCGTGTGTGTTCTGACGGCACGTGTTTATAGCCCCCATTCGGAGAGGATTTATTTCTCTAGAGAGAGCTCGGGCCATTTTAATTTTGCATGTGCCGATCCTGTCCGCCGTGTACGCCAGCCATTTTTCTCTCCGCAGTATTAATTACGGCCCCGAATTCCTGCTGTTTCTCAGTGCACCCCTCAGCCCGCCTATAATTTAACTCTCAGCAGGATACGAACCTTGGATTTTAATATGTATCTGAAGTTTTGTGATGAAGGTTGTGTGATTTTTCCAGTGAAATATCCTTATTACCAAATATTCCAAAGACTTTACGACGTCCCTGTGGATTATTTATCCCGTCTGAATAGTACTTGTAAGAGACTTCACTTCTTTCCAGTATACTTGAGCAGATGAAACGATGCAACACAGGCGAGAAAACACAACTCCGGGTGTATTTCCTTAAGAAGTGAGGTTGTTACGCTGGCGCAGAGTGGTTACAAGTTGCAAGTTACCATTGACAAGAGGCTCACAGCGTCTCTAGTTCTTATATTCAGAGCGGGAAGAGAGATTTGGAATTTTTTGCTTTATTTTGAAAATATATCTGGAGTTAAGATGTCTTACTCCACCAGCAGAGGAAGTAGTGAATGGACCAAAACACATGTGAAAAAGTTCTGTCCATCAGCTTCACACCCTTGACAACAGCTGCCATGTGCTATTTGGTTCAAATATGGCCAGAGGTAGATACGGGAAGGAAGAGAAAAGACAAGATCTCCTCGGAGGCCGTGCACATAGAACAACCCAGCCTGAATCACCGCGTCTGTCTGTCTAGAGTCCTGCAAGGATGTCTGCCTGACCTGAAGGCGCTTTGGCTGTATCGCTCTATTAAGACGTAAAAAATAAGTTCCAAACAAAACACAACATGGCAGAAAACCTCCACCGGCCTTAACCTCAAATACATAAGGAACCATCCCAAGCTTTCCTCTAATGGAGGAGGATAAAAGAGGCACTGAGTTAGAATATTAGTCATAAATAAAGTTTCCTCCAGTTCCCTGGTGGGGGTAAACAGAGGCTGGCAGAGCAGAAAACAAATAGTACTGCGGGGGAGGATCAGCCACACACACTACACCGACGGTCCGTTCAGCCCACGTTGGGACTGCAGAGCCCCTAAGTGACCAATCAGCATTCCTTTCATTTACTCATCTAAACCTACGCAGAATGCGAACAGGAAAGGCACGGAGGCACAAACTCCACCTCCGTGTGGCGTTTACAAGCATCCCTGACCTGAACCCCCGCCACCCAAATTACAGTGTGTGGCCGCCCGGAGACGAGGTAACTCTGGAGCCAGGGTTCAATACGGAGTCGTACTCAGACCCCCGGACTGTGACGGACTTCTTGCCGCCTCTAATGAAGTAATGAAGAGCCGACTGGCAGGTTAATGGAAGCCAATCGACCATGAGCTCTGCCACAAGCAGCCGGCCTGTTGTTGGGAGAGTCCGGGCGGAATACTAATCATTTAAGAACATCCTCTGTGATGTTAATCCTAATCTGCTGGTGTCTGCTGGTGCAAACACAGCAGCACAATTTACTCTGCAGATAAGACGGCGCTGAGAGAAGAAGGGGGAACTTCTTCAACCTCTTAAATCTGGAGATAGTGACTGCTTCCCGGAGTGTTCTGAAGATTAAACCTATAACATAGTATATAAACAATGACACAAAGCGCTCTTATCCAAGGTTGCTAAAGGCGTAAAGTGTAGATAGCAGCTGGGATTAGCATAAACTTTCTCCAACTTTCCAGACTTCTAAGAAAAGAGTAAATAGTTCACCTTGCCCGGCTGCCCTCTAACCAATATAGATGTTCTAAACTCTTTTGGCTTCCACTGAACGCTGAAGTATATGAACAGCGTGCGTGTGTGTGCGCTTGCAAGTGTGGGTGTGTGTGTCTGCATCGCTGCCTGCTTTTATCTTGGAACAGGACTGACAACAGCTCATAGGTTTCACTGCGAGACGTCGCTCCGCTGTTTGTTACGCGGTAGACAGAGAGAGGCGATCCACCAGAATGCTAATCACAGAATCAAAGAGGAAGGTGCAGCAGGAGCTACAGGAGCTACAGGTGCGACAGGAGACAGCGGATCAGACATTAGCACAACGCCTTCGCCGAGAGTAATTAGCAACAAGAGATCAGGCAGTGTGTGACGTTGTTGCCAGTGATGTTGTGATGTCACAGATGTCTGCTGGTTGCTTTGTTAGCTTGACTCTTAACAGGATCAATTATGCTAACATACACTGACATTATCTGTCTGAATGGAACAGTGAAACAGAGAACGTGCATGAAATTGGTGAACTCGCTCTCAAATTCAAACTAGGAAGCCATCAGCTGGTATCAAGGGGCCTCATTTGTGCGAGAGAAAACACCCCCACACATTTGCGCTGCCGCCATTAGCCTGCTGCTCTGTCACAAGGAAGGATTTGTGGATGACTTCCCGCTGTTTACTAAAGATTCTGACCCTGGCATCTGCAACACAGCAATCAGGATTTGTTAAGCCGTCAGTGAAGGACGTCTCCCGTTGGTGATCGTATGACTTTTTCCAGCTGATTAAGGGCAACCCAGCCTTGTATGAAGGCCGCCCACTTCAGGTTGTGATTTGCACGCAGCCACGCCCGCCCGCATGCCACGGTTTGAGCCGAGACGTTATTTGTGGCCTGTTAGCTTGATCGAATCCAGCCACTCTCCCATGACCTTTCTCCCCCCCAAGGAGGCGTTGCTGCCTGCATTAGTGTGTGGCTGACAGTGTTTGCATTAGGAAGCCTAGGAGGACGTCTGAGAGAGAGAGATACCGGAACAATCATCGCACAACCATTACTCCTGGTTCAAACTACTAAGTCCTGTTTGTGCTTTTTGCCCGATCTCCTGTTTATCCAAGTTGCACCTGAATGTCTCGTCCACGTTTGCATGCAGTAACTTGCATCAATGGGCATTTTTCCAAACAGGGAGGATGAGTGAGAATGATGGATAGGCTCTGGGGCTGGCAGGGGTGTAAAACGATAAGACGGGGAGGAATATCGAAACAAGAACGAGGAGCAGAAGAAAGTACCAAGGAGAAACCAGAGGGAAGGACACAGGGAAGTTGGACATGCGCACAGCTCCGGCACGCTGGGTATGAATTATTGACAGGGCTCCTCTGTTTCCTCTCGCTTTTACTCCATGAATCTCTCTCACCGGCGTACTATGAACTCCCCGCAACACTGAACCGCAGTTGTGGGAAACACTAAAGAGCCAACACCCCCCTCCCCCTCACCCCGACCCAAGTGTGAGGGAGAGAGAGAGAGAGAGAGAGAGAGAGAGAGAGAAGAGAAGTGACAGTGAATGATGTCGCCACCATTCTCTTCTGATTGTTGATATGTGACAGCCCTAATATGTCTGTTGGAGCTTCGACAGAAAGCGATGAGGAAGAGGAGAGGGCATAACCGCGCCGTGCCTCCTCATCATTCAGCCGCTGATTTACTCTTTCATTCACTGATTCATTCAGTCGATCGCTGATTCACTCTCACTCACACTCGGCGCCTCTACATTCCCCCTCTGCTGCGTTATAGAGCTTATAAAGTTTTATAAGGCTCGAGGCTTTTTCGCTCCGCAATCAGGCATGACTTTATGAGACACGGTTGACACAAGGCAATGAGGGATGTCAAACTGATGGGGCCAATATAGTTCCTTAATGAGTCTTTTCGGCTCAGTAGCCACACGCTCGCGCAAGTGCGGGGTGACACAGCACAGCGGGGGGGTGACGTCAGTGTGTGTGGGGCGATGTTACAGTGGCGCTGGCCAAAGGGGAGCCCGGCTAATTATAGCAAATAAACTGCGCTGATCTGTGCCATTAGCCAGTCAGTAATGAAGCAGAGTGGAAGGCTGTTGTGACACTGATGAATAGGCCCCGGCTCAGACTACTGCACTCGCTGGCCTTTAGCTCGGCTCTAACAACGCAGCCGGCTGAGGAAAGAGCCGGTGCATTAAGGCGAGAGGCATAACAAGGCTTTGGAAAAAAAGATAAATACAGACAAAAGGCAGTGTGTGTGCGTGTAAGAGAAGAGAGCGGGTCAGGGGGAGAGGACGAGTGTGAGATACAGTAGATAGATAAGAAGAGAAAGAGTTGGATCGAAAGGGCATGTGTCGTGTTGGGGGGAACGTGTGGGAGAGAGAGAGAGAGAGAGAGAGAGAGAGAGAGAGAGAGAGAGGGTAGAGATGCTTAATGTGCTGTAATATGGGACGGGGGCAAAGAGCTCCATCTCCCACTTTTAGCCTATCATTTGAAGTCCTGTAACGTTTGGCGTTCGGTTAATAGCCGACTTAAGCTGGTACTTAGTGGAATTCAGACACAAAAAAACAAAACAAAATGCCACAGATGAGAATGAAACGGAAACGCAGAGCCCAGAGGCCCCGTGCACTCAGAGATTAATAGACAGCTTAAAAGAGAACGCACACTGTGTCATGATACCAATGTCCTCTGTCCTACTGTGTGTGTGTGTGTGGGGGGGTGTTTTCTTTCCTTTCCTCATTTTCTAGCTTCCCTCTCCCTAATCTGTCACATGTTTATAATCACCAGTCATGACCATCATCAGACCTCACCTGTCCCCTAAGTAGACACAGCTGTGTCCCTCTGAATGTCCGTCTCTGCGTCTCAGCGTCACACACCTCGAGTTTGAACGATTTCCAGCCGTCCCATTTTCCTCTTGGTTTCCTCCCTCGTATGGATTAACTGCTCTCTTTCCCTTCATTACCTGTTTGCCTGACGTCCCTATAACGTACGTTAGCCTGTTCCAAATGATTTCGTCTTATTAGAACTTAAGATTTTGCGCCTCGTTGCTTTTCCGCCTGCATCTGGGCATCCCACACATACATATGGAGATTACTGCACTGAAACAAAACCTCACAATTAGACTCAATCAACCATCTCCATTAGCGTTTTGCCGTAGATATACTTGGCAGTTGGGATCAGCGGGAGGTCGGCTGCACTTTAAGATGAAAGATGTAGACAGACAGACAGACAGCGCACGTCTGTAGCGGCCTGCCATTCATGCATAATGCAGTCATTATTACATGCCATATAGTGCTCTGAGTGTGTACAAAGGGGGGGGGGGTGCTATTACACAGTCAATAGCTTATATCCATAGTCAAACACTGCAGTCAAAAAGGCAGTTAAAGCCAAGGAGTGCCCACTGCTTATCGCTACACCATCTGGGGCTTTAATGAGGTTTACATTGGTCTCTACTTGACAGACATTGTAATGTTTTGTTAGCATTTTAAGATTGTTTCTTCGTCTTCTACTTTGCCCACAGAGCTGATTTCCCAACATTTTTATGTGGCTCGTCTTCTAACAAAATTAGCTAAAGCGTCCCCACAGTTCTTAGTTTCAAGGGTGTTAATTAAATGCCCAAAAAGAAACCATATGCAGAAACACACACACACACATGGATACACACACACATCTCACAGCTACTCTAATCATAGCGCAGGAACTAAAGACCGAGCCGCTGCAGAACCACGACTACCAGGGGCGATACTCAGCGTCGCTGGGGGAGGCATTAGAGCGAACACGGAGGGGTCGCACGCTTCCCGAGGCCCCTCCGCTCATTTGCATGCATTTGTAAACAGAGAAGCTGAGGCGGCACGCTGCTCAGAGCTGCTAGGCTAACGCGCTGTCACGCTGGCAACCAGAGTCGGAGCTGAACAGAGCATCTTAAATGAGGTGAGAGCTCTGGAGGAGACCTCTCTGTGATAATTCATCCATCTTCTGCAGCTCATGACAGCTGAACTGCTGCGCTGGGATAGACTGAGTTGAAGGTGTCTGCATGCAAAACAAAACAACTAAACACAACTAAATCCTGAGAGTTGAAGCCCAGTTTTTGGTTTCCGTGGCAGCAAACAATCTCAGCTGATAGAAAGCAGACAATGACATTTTTCTTGCAGGAGCTACGAAGCAAAGACGAGACGAAGGCATCAGGGAGAGAAAAATAGTTTTTACTGGAGTTTTACTTCAGTTAAAGACAGAGACAAATTGTATTTCTGAAATCTCAAAACACCAGGGACAAGAGTGACCCCCACATAACCTAACTCTCTCCTCCATCTCTCCCTCTCTCCTCGCCTTTTCTCTTTACATTCTCCATATCTTTCCCACTCCCTCGTTCTTCACGCTCTGTCACCTTCCTCTCTCTCGCTCTTCCCAATCTCTTCCTCACATCTGTCCTTCTCTTCTCCCCCACCTTCTCCCCTCTATCTCTCCATTCCTGGATTGCTCTCCGCGGGCCAATCTAATGTGCCGGCAGTGGTTAATACTTAAACACGGTTGCTGTGTTGCATCCTGTTGGTCATTATCCTCCATCCAATATCTGATTATCATAATCTCGGAGAATCATTACTTTCCTGATCATATCGCCCCGTGTGCAGGGGGGAGAGAGGGAGATACGGTGAGATGAGGGCACGGAGGCAGAAATGAAATCACAAACCACCAACAAAAACTGATGCATCAGTGATGAGATGCTGTGTTGTGTGTGTTGTGTGAAACATAAGAATATAAAATGAAAATACGAGTATATAAAAGCTAGGAGGAAGGGAAATGAGGCCAGAGGAAGTGGCGAGAAATAGAGGAGATAATGTGTTACATGCCAAGGAGGGCGGGGAGAAGGAGGAGGACAGGAACAATAATAGCCTTGTCTTATCACTGTATAGTGATAAATTCCCTTCTCGTCAGGGAGCCGGGGCCTGGGCTGGGGCCCGGCCACTGCAGGCTCCTGATGACTAACCCCCCTCCACCCTGCACCGCCGCCATGGCTATTTATGACCGGGCGGCTTCACACAACGCCCGAGGAGCCAGCGGGGTTTCTCCATCCATCTTAAGTGGGTGTCGTCACTCCTGGGATCAGCCTCAAATGTGTCCATTCTGTCACATCCTGGGCCCCCCACCCCTCCCCCAACACGTCCCCTCAGTCACTTCAGCACATCGTCCTGTGGTAACTACACATCCTGTGACCGGCGATAACTCAAGAGGGCGAATGATTCCACACAGTCTGCGAGCTGTCAACCAGCCACACTCACACCAGTCAACACAGGGATGTGGTGTCAGATCCAACAACCTGTAGAAACCCACTGGAGTGATTGATTGAGACGCTGCACACAGACTTATCAAATCAAACCAAACCGACTTACACAAAGAAGCGTAATTACACAAGAATCTCCTCATTGTTAACGGAAGAGGCGACTGCTGAGTCAGCGTCTCACTAATGAACGGTCCAATTACAGCAACACTGACTTGTTATGTTGCAAGATGCTTATTCAATATGCGCTGATAAAAGTATGGGCAGTCATAACATTCAGCCAAGTAAACAGAATGAAGCAAACCCAAGCAGATAAAGGCAGTCTTGTCTGTCAGCCAATCACCTTGTCCTGTCCTCATGGACCTGATGACCCTGCCTGCAGCTGGAGGACCTGCTCACACATCCACGCTGAGTGTAAATGATTCCTCGGTGTTCCTCTTCTGCAGTTCACAGTGCACGTAAGCAAGAACACAACCGAGTGACGGACATCTCAGGTGACCGATTGGAAATGAAAGGAGAGGTGAGAGAGAGCGAAGGGTTTGGCTCTGACACGAGTTCAACCAGGACTCTGAGACTCAGCAGAGACACAGGCTGTGTCAGGCAAAATATGAGGACTTGGTACATATGTGTGTATACGTGTGTGTGTGTGTGTGTGTGTGTGTGTGTGTGTGTGTGTGTGTGTGTGTGAGTGACTCATCTATAGACAGCATCTTCCTGATCATCAATCATAAACCGCAGTGTGACAGTAAAGGGCTGCCAACTTACAATGCAGGCTTTGTTGCAAAATCCCAGGGTTTGACTCGTACCTAACTATGGATGCACCACCATATTCCCAGCACACGAAACAGAGGGTCCTAGGGTCAAAGGTCAGCCCCCCAGCCGCAGAGGTAGTGACATTCTCTGGCCGAGGAGCCACTGGGAAGTTTAAACATGACAGAGAAGACTTCCTAGACTCACAATGAGGTCCGAGCTCTGCCACGGAAAACTCTCCACTATGTGTCCTGGGAATCCATCGAGTTCTGATATGAAAGAAAAGAACAAACACCAACGATATCAAAAGTTACACAACCTGCAAGGAAATAATTAAAGCCAACACCGCCGGCCTGCTGCTCTCTGAATAAACTGGAACGTGTCAACTCCAAGGCGATTGTTTGTGACAGTTTATCCGGCAAATTGTGTGTTTAAACGAAGGAATCCTCGGGGAAGGCGGTGCCAGGACGAGCAGAGGGTGCAACCAAATCATTTTAATGTGTTTAATTAAACAGATGCCCGGCTTGCTTCATGCCTGAGCGAAGACGGCGACCGGCGCGCGTCAAAGGAAGCGTCAGCCAGACACTGACAGTCAGACGTGAGATCAGAAGCTAATTGAACTGTGTTGTTTTCCCAGCTCCATCTGTGACAACGACGTTTGATCATCAAGGTCAGAGCTACAGGTGAGCGCAGCTTCTTTAATGACAGATATGATGTCATTCACTGCAGATCTGTTATATATTTAATAGTGTTTTTATCCAGTTAATTAAACAAGGGCGTGTTGCCAATTCAATCCTCTTAGACGGCCCTGACCAACGCTGGAATAAAGGATGTAGCTTTTATTTAAGGTGGTAGAAGGAGTTGAAAGGGAGAAAGAAAGGCCCAAAGCTCTTTATTCACAGCTCACGACACAAAGGTTTATAATAAAGCTGTGTAATAAAGCAAAGGGACGGCCCGGATCCATCTCACACTGAATCCACACAAGCACACACTAGATTTATCTTGGACTTGGACCCACTTAGATCCTATGGAAGGCGGCAAAGTCTCTCACATGAGGTAATGCAGAAATGTGGGAATGCAGGGTTTGCAGCCACTCATGACACACGCCTGATGTGAACGTGGAAATTACACAAACATTGTACAACTGCTGTCAAACTGTTCAACCAAAGGCAGTGTTAACACCAGGGAGCCGTTTCTTCATGTCATCCGGAGATATGAACCCAGCCTCTGCTCATGTTAAACCAGAATGGGTGCACACTGCTCAGTCGTCTCCCTGGGCAACCAGTCATTCACCCTGTAGCAGGATTTAATGTTGAAACCCATCGCCTTGGGCAACCATGCTGACCGTGGCGCGAGCTGCAGGCAGAGGAGCATATTTCAATCTGTTGCCCGTAGCAACACTTTCCATGCTTCCCCACTGTCGGCATCTACTGTCGGGCCAGAACCAAGACCTCCGCCCAGATCTCTGCTTCCAATTGGCTCTCATTCCTCAGAGATTCAGGATTAATGTGCTGATTAGACATGGGCAAGATACAGAATGATGATTGGTTATCTTCACATGATGATTGATTTTGCATAAATGATGTATTTTCTGGTCTTAACGTTTCTAATATAGTTATCTGATACAAATCTCTGATCTTATTAGCATTTTCCAGCTGAGTGAAACAATTTATAATGACTTTTGTGAGTAGGGATTCATTTTGTCCTTCCCCTGACGACCTTTGACCTATGATCAATATCGCCCATACCAACCCCAGTCTGATTATCAATAAAGAGAGATTCATAGACCATGTTGGCTCTTATATAGCAGCTCTCTGTAGATGTAAGTCATGGATTACAGCCATCTCGCAAACCAGACCATTAATCAATCAGCAATCTGATACACTTTAATAGGTATTAGACAGTCTTCAGGGCTCGCTGCTATCCAATTAAGCTGGAATCCAATTTTGAGCCCGGCGTGGAGGAGTGATCCAAATCAAAGCATTTCAAAAAGGCTGGGGGCGCACAGGAAGCTGTCGCACCCATGGAAATACTGTGGAAAGATTGAGGGAGGCCTCCTGCGTCAGAGACAATGAGCCATTCCGCTGCAGAGTGTGGGCTGCAGGGAGCTCAGTCAGAGTGCACCCTCTGAAACCGCTCTCAACAACAAGTTGGGCAGAGACAGAAGACATTCTATTGCCATGCCAGACAACACAGCAGTGTAGGAAGCGGCCAGGGAGGGGGGGCGGGGGGAGGGGGGGGGGGGTACACAGTCTGAGCCTGTGTCGCTCCGCAAGAGCTGCCAAACACATCTACTATGCATGAGGAACAGTGAGGCAAAGAGGGCCCAGCCTACTGTAGAGGGATGAGGGTGTGTAGGTGGATGAGAATGACAGTGGGGAGAGTGAAAACACACACACACACACACACACTTACGTACGGCCTCGACAAACATGCAGTGCAAATACACAAGGTTCTTTACATCCCCCCAAATATTTATGCAGACTTCATCATAAACACACATTGTAGAGAGATGAACTGTAAGAACCAACAAACAAAACAGGTGAAGGTTGAAGATGATCGCAGCGGAGGAGACGAAGGAGGAGAGACCAGACCACGGGAGACAGGCAGGGAGGGGTGGGGGGGCGGAGGTAAATGGGGAGAGACAGAAGCTGAGGAAGACACAAAGAGAGAGGAGGAGGATGGTAAAAGTAATGAGACGAGAAAGAGGGCGACCTTAATCAGCCACATGCTAGAATGTACACGGCCCCGCACCTGGATGTAGACACACACACACACACACACACCAGAAAACCTGGCGAGTGTGTGTTTGCACAGCACTACTCTCTGTTTCATTACAGGCCCATTTCCCCCACCTAATACCCAGACAGGAGCTGGCGATAAGGAATGTACACACTCTCCTCTGTACACAACAGCTCATTTGAGCAGAGGAAATTGGAAAGAAGGGGAGAAAGGAGGAGAGCGTGGAGAGGTGAGCGCAGTGAGTAGATGAGGGGTAAAAGGACCGGACGGGGGGACAGAAGCAGCAGCAGCAGCAGCAGCAGAATGAATGTTTGCCAGAGGAGAGATAAGCCCGGTCCACCTCACGAGTCGGCAAAGGTGCAAGTCCCAGATTGGGGAGCGGCTAAGGAAGGGATGAGTGGCCTGTAAGTGAGGAGGAAAGGAAACGGAAGCCAGAGGGAATGTTCCTATAGGTGTGCATCCTCAGCGACAGCCCCGGGGTTTAATGAAGAGAACAGGCCGGGCTGAGGAGACAAAATGGAAGATGGCTCGAGGCAAACGAGGAGACAGCGACGCAACACGAAAATAAGAGGCATTGTGAGCGACGGAGGCAGTTAAATAAAGCCTGAAAGAAAGCTTGAGAGAGGACAAACTCCACCAACTCTCACTCCAAATCACTCAGGGCTAGTGGCTTCATTAAAACGGAGCGAAAGTTCTCCATTTTGTCGGACGCAGCCCTCATAAATGTGATTTTAAACGCTGTGAAGTGATCCGGCAGGCGTTTGTTTGAGGCATGCGGAGATCTTTAGGAAATCTCAGCGAGGATGTAAACAGTATTTGTAGCCACAAGGAACTCAACTCCATTTGTATTCATCTGCGCAAACACTGGCAAACAACTGAGGATGTTAGTGAACGCACCGTGCATACACTGCGGCGTCCTCGTGCTGGGGCGTACAAACACACACACACACACACACACAAACACACACGTCTATGATGATGATTGAATGCAACTAATGGAATGGCATGAATGTGGAAATAGACGATAGATTTATTATAAAATCAAACGCTGTGGATGAATGAATTCTTGTAGTGATTCTAGACTGAATGTCTACAAATGAAGCCCATTTTCACACTCAGCAGCCGCCGCCCATCTGTTCCCACTCGGTGAAGCATCCATCACGGGACCTAATGGTGAACCGATACTGTCGACAAGGCACCACACAGGATGAATGGAGCACCTTCTCCCCACCCCTGACCGAGCTCGTGGTTGACACGAGAAACCAGGTCAACCTCTCAGATGATGGAGAGGGGCCGCTATAGCGTACACACACATAGAGGCGAGACACACACAGACAGATGTACACACGGCCGTGCATTCATTTGTTATCCGCAGCATGTCGGAGATGAATAGAGGACAAGAGGTAATTGCTAAATCTAAATTCAAACACAAAGGAAAAGTGATTTCTCTGGGTAATTTTCTGTTCACGCACAACTAAACCCTCTGCTACGACTGCGACCCTTCACTGTAAGAACGAGGGAGCGGGGACAGGAAGACAACATCTCACTGAGACGCCCTTAGAAAATCAGAGAGAAAGAAGATCTGCTGCAATTATCAATGTTCCACCACATGATTAACGGCAGAGACGGACTTTTACAATGACGCTGTGATTAGTTGATTCCCTGTATTTTCTTAGCCAAACGACTAGCTGGATGCTCTTTACTTCCTGGTGCTGACGTCCAAATGAAGGGGTTGATTAGAGAGGCAGGAAGAATGAAATCCATGATGGAAACAATTGGACTAATTTGTCCAACATACAGAGGTAAATGGAATCAGATGCGTCGTCCTCCCTGTGTGATCCCTGTGCTTCTCTGTGTTCATGTTACATTCACGCACGCGATCAGAGAAGAAGAGAGAGAGTGGAGTGGCGTAGACAGACAGATAGAAGCTTTTTCTCTTTACACACTACTCAGATATCGGCGTAGTCGCTGCGTATCAAAGACGCGGCAGTATGCAGACAGTCCCGCAAGTACACAGGAATAGATCCGGGCCAGAATGCTTGATTGTACACTTACAGACACAAACACACTCTCACATCGATTGCCTGCTATTATTGGAGCAGACAACGTGTACGACACGAGCGGGTGGCAGGCAGACAGACAATCTCGGGACACCATGTTTCTATTCACGGGCAGACACAAAAGAGGCTTTGGAATGAGCCCCCAGAGGTTCGGGGGCTAATCCTGCTCAAACTCTCACTGTGCCACTCCAATCTATTGTTCATTCATAAAAGGCATTGGCAATCTCACCCAAAACTGACGCCGACACTGGGCCAGGATAGGGTGTGTGTGTGCTCACATGGGGGCCAAAGTGAGTGGAAATGTCCCGGTGAGATCAGAATGTAGGACTCGGTGGTCGTGACATGATGCAGTGTGTTGTTGTTTACACATAAAAGACCCAGAAAGTCCATTTACAAGTCTGGACACTTCTCTTTTTACCATTTACTACATGAATAAAGCTATTTCACTTCAGCATCCATAAATCTTACTTCGTCTGCCGTCTTCCTTCCTCAACGGTGATGTCATTGTGTGCTAAGTAGCTACAATAAACTAAAAATAGAGGAGGAAGAAGAGAGCCGGGCATTTCTCAGTTGCTTTGACATTTTGTTGTTGACAGAGAATCTTATAACAATCTGCAAATGCCGGTCTGAGTTGAAACCCTGCGACATATTTGTGACATTTATTCACATTAGTGTGGCGGTGGCCCCTGTAAGAGCTCGGCTTATAGAGGGGTGGCGGAGGGGAAACGTGGCTTTGGGGCATCTCTTTGCTCTGTGTAATCTACAAAGAACTGCTATCAACCGCCATGACAATACATTTGTGAAGCAGTATATGCGATAATGCCTGAAAGAAATTGAGAAAAGCTGAGACAGAATCGAGCCCCTGAGGCCTTGGAGTCTAGACTTAGGACCCGGCATCAAGGTAATCATATTATCTGTGTACCGGCGGGCGTGCACGTTTGTGTGTGTGCGCGCGTGTGTGAGTGTGTACGAGTGTGTGTTTTGGTCCCTGTAGTTTATATTACAGAGATGAGTCCGACTCTCTAGCCGCCTCCCTGCAGCTCAAGCTTTGAGTCTCCACATTAGAGACAGGCCGCTGCTTCTCTGCTTCCCCTGCAAGATTACAGACAGCCACTAAGTCCTCAGCCTCTCTGATCCTCTGCCTCCCTGGTCCGGGGTTAAGTAATTGGTTTGGCACAGACTTCTCCCCAACAGTTCAACAACACACTGTAATGTCACGGTGAAACGTTTGCATCTCAGCATATTTTAAGAAAAGGCAAGAAAGTATTTTAAGTCAAGTTAAGTCGATTTAACTCGTGGAGTAATTGGTGGCTAGGTTTTGGGGTTTTATAATGTATCCAGAGGATCTATTCTGCATCAGGAGACTTGGCCCGAGTGGTGGGCAGGGTTTCATTAAATGCTTGGCTCACACCTAAATTGCCGTTCAAAGCCATTGATCTGCACGCTACCTCTGCAGAAAAGGGGGAAAAAGAAAAAGTAGCACAAATGCAAGCTCAGCATTTATACGTAGTGCAACACAAGGACACGTCGTTCCTTCCCCTCTCTCTCTTTCTCTTTGTAATCAACGTGACGAGACGCAGCCAGCAGCGGCGCGCGACACTCGTGTGTGTGTGTGTGTGTGTGTGTGTGTGAGGCAGACGCTTAAACTGCTAGGGTGCAGAAATTGCATAGTTCATCTCTCCTTCTGTGTGTAGTGTGTGTAAGCAGAGCAGGATTTACTTCATCACGACGCACCAGGGAGAAAATGTCGTGGAGAGGAGAGGTTTTATTTTATTTTCTATCTCCAGTCCAACTGGAGGAGGAGAAGCATCAAGTGGAGGACTGATGTGCAAAACCAATGAGAGAAACCCAATCTAATACGCAATCTGAGCATTTTGGATTAACACATCATCACGATTATGGCTGATGTATGATAGGAACATGCGGTTCTCACACGATTGGACCCGTGAGAGCTCAACATTTGAAAGCGGTAAGCCTGAAAAGTCCGAATGAAAGACAGCTGCCAAACACGCGCATTAGATTCCACTTTATTGGAAGCGATGGCGGTGATGTCGCCCGTTGTTTCTCATTTCTCCTCCAGTGAAGCAAGCGCATGAAACATTTTTATTTTTTTAATCAGGGATGATAAAGAAGCAGCAGCGTAGCTCGTCCTTGTGCTACAGAGGAAGGATAATGATATAAGTAAATATCAAGAAGACAAAGTGTGGCTCAAAGCCGGCGGTTTAAAAAGGAACATTATGTGATATTTTTTATTTATCGATTCTAAAGCAATAGCTGGTAAGATTGCAGTTGTGCATATTATGTTCAGCTCCTTCCTCAAGAAAGACGGCCTGATGGATACTTCAGCTAAATATAATTGCTTTCACAGAGGTTGAGTGTCTGAGTTTCAAGTGACACTTTCCGTCCATTTGATGACTTTATTCAGAAAATTCCATTATCTGGCAAAATGTGTGTCCTCGCGCTCTTCTTCACTTTTTAGGGTTTGAGTTTAGGAGGTAAAAAATGGTGTTCCTATTGATCAAAAAGTTGTGAATGCACACAAATGCATTTTTCCTTCTGCGCCGTATACAGAGGAGTGAACACAGTGATGAGGGTGCAGCATTCAGCTCCAGAGGGGAGAAAACAGCTGAAACACCAAGCATAGATTTCAAAACATGAATAAGAGTAAAGAGAAGCTGTATAAAAGCCCCATAAGATCAAGCACAATAACATGCACGAAACAAAGCAAAGGGTTGAGTCATTTAACACAACAAAAGTGACAGAGGAGGGGAGGAAGCACTTTAGAGGCTTATACGTCATTTACTTCTTGAATTATGGAACTAATATTTTGTCATAACTTTGATGAGTAAACAAACAAACAACACTGATTCTCCTGACTGCTCACACTGGTCCGATTTTCCAATAGTTGCCAATTACAATCACGCTTAACTGAAGTATATTAAGCAGCAATGTTAGAATGAAGCTATTAAAGAACACAAAACAGTAACTAGTAAAAGCAAGAGTTGATAGAAAAGAATCCAATAAAATCTCTAAAAGCTGCTGGTGTTAACACTTGTTAGGACTGAAACATTACAGCTATACTGAAAACTGTGGCAGATAATTCCCTTTTCACCTTTAAAAAGGTTCAAATAAGAAACTGTTTAGTGCAGAACAATGAACTGGTCCTCAACTCGTTATGTAGCTCTGTACTAAAAAGCCCAAAGGAAATTTCCTATAATAATAATAATAAGGAGAAGAGGAAGAAGAAGAAGAAGAAGAAGAAGAAGGCTGGCTGCTGTTTGCCTCTAATTCATCCGAGCTTTTCCCGGCGTTCCAGAAGCCGGAGGAAAAGCCTTGATCTCACTTCTTTGTTCTGCGGCGTCTTTCCTGTTGATCATTTCTGTATTATTAAACTTGGTGCCAACGATACAACTTTCATCGAATCGTACATGAGCTAAATATATCCACGCTTCAGCGGGAAGGAAAGAGCGGACACTGAAATAGCCACGCCGCTCCGCCCCGAAGTGTCGGGTTACATCATCTGAGTCGGGGCCCGGGCCCTTCGCTTCCTGTGGGCAGTGTCGTGTCTTTGTGCCACCCAGCATGTGGGGGGGCGGCACACACCCTGCAGGGAAATCAGAGCTCTCTCTCTCTCTCTCTCTCTCTCTTTGTGTCATTCAATATCACGCTTGTGTACCCATGAATGGACACTAGAGCGCACGGCCGGGGGAACACGCCACAGCAGCGTCAGGCCTTTAGCATGAACCAGACGACCCGTGCACATCCATGATGGTTTAAGGCACACTCTCACACACCCTGTGTACACTGCGCAGTGTACACAGGGTGTGTTAGCTGTGGCTACAGGCGGCCGGCTCTCAGTTTAGTCGCTGGACAAAATGACTTGACTGCCAGGCCCTTATACTGCAGCCGTACGCTGTTAAAGAGTGTTAACTACAGCATCTGAGGTTTGGATACCCAGTGTGTAAAGTGTGTTTCAGCATTTTGTAGCTCTCCGTCCAGCCATGCCGAGTCAAGGTGAAACACTCAACTTGTTAACCAGCCAGATTCATTTCAAGCACAAAATCATTACAAATTCATGACCTCTTTCCTCTGTTAATGATATAAGTTTCCTAATCCTGCCTCTGGTCCTGCCGTACCTGCAGCTCACCCTGAGTGGAGCAGAGGCCCAGCAGTGGTTAAACACCCACCTTGAGCCCAAATGACCCTGCTGTTAATCTTTAACACTTTCTCCCACACAGCATCACGACCGCACTTCACTTACTGTCACCAAAATAGCACAAACCACTCACTCGCATTTGAGTTTTGCATCGGCGGTCGTGCTTGCGGGAAGTTTTGAAGAATTCGGGGACCTTGGACTGCACATGTCAGCGCACACGTCCTCCCGTGCGTCTGCTGCACTCTTTGCAGGCAGGGGGAGGAGAATTATGAATTATGAAAGTGGATTATGAGTCGGGGAATTCAGCGGTTCTCAAACTGTCTGTCAGATGCTCTGGGAGAGGGAATATATTATTTTGGAGAGATGAGAAAGGACAGCGAGCGATCTGACACACCGCTGAGTTATAATAACAAACTCTTTATGGGGCCGTAAAGAAAGAGACCTTTAGCACAATCAAAGGAGACGTGCTCACTAAGATGGTCTGCAAACAAATGTTAAGGACATAAATTAATGAAGGACGGGGCATGATTAATATTTATATGGACAAAGGGGGAGTTCAGCACAGGGGGGATCAGGGCCCTCTGTGCTTTACGCTGCTATAACTGCTGGACGAGGGGGGAAAACATTGTCAAGTATCTCTTCAGTGCCTGGTGCTGTGTTTTGAATGTGAACACACACGCTGGTTAATCGTGAATAAAACACTGGAGTGGCCAATAATGAGGGGAGAAACTCCGTCATCACTGATGTCTGCGCTTTTGATGTGTAACTAAGAAACAATACAACAAGAAATCAAAGTCACTCTGACCCCCCACACACACACACACACACACGCATTTCTTTGATGAGCCACACACTCAACCTGACGTCTTATCTCCCAGATGGCCTTAAGGGAAACATTCTGCTTCAGCCTGACTGCATGTATGTGCCTGCATCACACTCGGGGCCGTATGAGTGTGTGTTCGCCCACGAAAACTATTCTGACATCGCAATCAGGCCCGACATGTCTCAGTTAGTGACTCAGATGTTTGAAGAGGAAACACCACAGGGGAGCGATGAGGAAGAGGAAGCGCGGCGGGAAAAGCAACGTAAAGAGACAGACGGCGCTCGTGGGAGTGAGACGGAGAAGTGTGCACGTGTGTGTTTACAGCAGGGGTGAGATGAGCGTTCACATACATTACGAAGAAGAAGAAACATTATTGGGTCAAATCACATGCGAACACGTTAATCTGAAATTTGTCTTGCATGCCCCTCTTACACACACACACACACACACACACACGCATTACAAAGGGGTCAGCGCAGAGGAGTTTTGGGGGTTCAGTGCCTTGCTCAGGGGCACCTCGGCAGCGGCCTGGGGGCAAACTGGCCACTAAAAAGCTGCCAGTCCCCTTCCATAAGTAAGTTCAAGGTCAAGTGCTCATACAGGAAACTAATCCACTCAAGGCACGGACGGGGGTCGAACCCGTGTTCTTCGGTTTACGAGACCGACGCCTTACCACTTGGCCACCGCGCCTGATGTCTCCACAATGCGTGACACGTATGTATCCTTGTTCTGCAGGTTCAAGGAAAAGAAAAAGTCTCGGCTGTTAAAGTTTAGGATAACTCATCTGCAGGGCCCTTTTTTTCTTTACTTTTCCTTTCCGTCCCGGTGAAAGTCACACCGGTAGGAATCCATCATTAAAATAGGATATGTCACCCGTGTCACCACAGACAGTAGCCTCACTACTACATAATGTACCGCAGCCACACTTTCTGCTTTGTGGTTTTCCCGTCTGTCTCTTCAGGTTTCACTGGGACATAAAATGTTTTCTCGGGGAAAGCGGAGAAGAGGATTTCAGTCATCCTCCTCTCCCAGACACAGTGTGCGATAGGAGTCAAACTAACTCAGGTTTATATCCAGGTTATTGCCTTACATTCTCTGGGGGGGGGAGCAGGGGGAGGGGCTGGGGTCGCTTTGTTGTCACCCGGGGCAGCGGTGTAGTAGGACAGGCGGAGACGAGCTGTCCACGTTTCTGAGGGAGACTGGCAGGTTAAATCGTATTTTTGACTGTTAATCGGTCACAGGCGAGTGCTAGTCCGCCTCTTAATCGTGTATAAAAGCACACCGCCGGGCTCAGGGGGGGCACACACACACACACTACCTCGCTGGGTTCAGTCACTAGTACTGGTGTGTGTGTTTGCCATCTGTCAGCTCCAGAGATGACACACTGATGCTGCTGCTGCTCCAAAGCACAGAGATTCCCGTTCTCTGAAGGCTAAGGAAGTCACACGGGGGAAACGAAGGTAACGGCCAAAAGAGGGGATATCGGTTTATGAAGCAGGCTGAGGAGGGAAACCGCTGCAAGAAAAAGTCAATTCCAGCCCAAAATGACTTCTGGGACATAATGGGCATCACAAATTGATACGTGTCCTTTAAAAAGTAAAGTTCAAGTTGTTTACAAGTTGGAGGAGGTGAACGTTTCACCCCGCTGATGGACTGTTGCTTTGTATTCTACTTCTCTGCCAGGGAAACATCATCCCTCATACAGAAAGCCGCCAGGGATCGCCCGCCTCCTTAAGAGACGAATTGATCCGCTGTGGTTCTGCGAGGGTGTGCGCGTCTTCTTTTGTGTGCACGTGTCTATAAAAACATGATATCAAACTCCGCTGACTCACGTTTGGTTATGTGAGCCAGATTCCTGACGGGAAAACGTAGCGGCGGAAGAAAAGCCTGTTTAGGGCTTCAGGTAGATTCTCTGCGGTTTATGTAATGGCCTCTGAACACACACACCTACGCACACACACCTACCCATCACACCTGCACGCACATCTGTAAATGGCATCCCATCTGATTTCCTGTGACAGCACATCTCAATCCAGCACCTCTCTCACTTCGCTTCACACATCCGACTGCTGCGCTCCACAAGATTAACAGCCGCATAAAAAGCTCTTTTTTAATGGCGGGGGGAAACAATTCTATTTTATGTAATGCGGTAACGTCTTTGCGTGTTGGTCTTAATGGGTCTTTAGGTGAGAACATACATATTGAGCATCGTGTTGAATGAGTCTCCGGAGGCAAGTGAAGTCTGCGGATATTCCATTTCCCTCTTTTCCCTCAAACCCTCTGCCTATTTTCCTCACAGCTTGAGTACAGGAGGCAAATCTAAACGCTCTCAGAGTCAGACTGCACGCTATTCAAATAGGAAGCAAATGCAGTCCGTGACGGTGAGCGTGTGCGCGTGTGTGCGCGCGTGTGTGTGTGTGTGTGTGGACGCGCGTGCATGCCATCCACAGGTGCGAAACCCCGGAAGGAATCGAATCCAGGCAGCAAAATAGGAATCCCCAGCGGCATACAAATGAGCAAATGAACAGAAAGTGCATGAATGAGGCTCAGAGGGCAAATGTGCATGTGTGTTTGTGTGTGTTAGTGTGTTAGTGTGTGTGTGTGTGTGTGTGTGTGTGTGTGTGTGTGTGTGTGTGTGTGTGTGTGTGTGTGTGTGTGTGTGTGAGTGTGTGTGTGTGTGTGTGTGTGTGTGTGTGTGTGTGTGTGAGTGCCAGCATTAGCAAGAGTAAAATTCAAGACAGCGGCAGGCCCCAGGTGCTACAGTCTTACAAACAAACACATTGCATGTACCCAGTGATGGGTGAGGTAATGCATGAGGGAGAGAGAGAGAGGGGGAGAGAGAGAGAGAGAGAGAGAGAGAGAGAGAGAGAGAGAGAGAGAGAGAGAGAGAGAGAGAGAGAGAGAGAGAGAGAACCTTGATGATTACATTTCGATCACGACCAAGTAAGCCAACCACTTGGAGCATCATCACAGCTACACCAAACCAGATTGCATCTATTGATAAATAAATACAGAGAAATATATGCCTGGATCCACCAAGATACATCAAAATGTGTGTGTGTGTGTTTGTGTGTGTGTGTGTGTGTGAAGTGAGTAAGTTCTGATGAAGGCTGCTTTCACCTGCAAAGCTCGAGGAAACAGCTCATTCACATTAGCAGGATGATCTACTCTGCACACACACAGCTTCAAAACCTCCAAAACAAACACACACCTTAGATCTGATGCGATGTGTTTTGGAGGTAAAGCCGTGTTCTTGGATGTCATCATCACAGATTGACGTTAATGCAGCATTTCTGAGTCGATTCATCAGATTTGTTGTCTTTGAAAGCCTCTTCAACAAGCTTGTTTCTCCTCTCAGCTAGTTTCTCCTCCTACGCTGCAGTTACGCAGACACATGCAGCGTGGGACTGACACACACACACATACAGAAAACACACACACTCCAAATCCAAAATAGGGAAATGTTTCTCTGCTTGTCATTTTAAATTGACTCTCAATGAAACCGCAAGAGAGAATTATTATTTTCCAGCACAATTCCCTGTTTCCTTGCCGCTGCTGTACTTGGAGCGTGTAAACACAGCAGCCGGGTGCAAAACCTCCATTAGGTCCAGCGAGGCCTTCACCTTCCACGCTGTCTGTCTCCTCTGAGTAATAATGAGTTCAGCCTGTGGCAATTACACTTTTACAGGGAGAACGTGGCTTGGAACAGCGAGGCCCGGTTTGTTGATGAGGTGGCTTTTTATTCAAAGCACCGCCGCGCGTTAAGACCACTCCAAGAAAAACAAATTACTCCTGCCTCTACACACCGCCAGTGCATTTCATCCTACAAATGTGTGGGCAGAAAACAGCTTAGTATGAAGAGGCAAAATAAAATCAGCCTTCCTACAATTCTCCAGAAAGAGAGCGAGAGAGGGAGGAGAGAAGAAAATGAGGGCAAGGGAAGAAGAGAGTGTGTCCTCATCCCGGCTGCAGAAGATCCCTTTCTCCATCTATAACTTGGGAGGGAACAGAAAGGCGCCCTCTCATTGTTTCCTCCTTATTTACGCTCCGGCACGTTGGAGAAAGTGTGTGTCTGACTGCGAACATCATGCAGCAAACAGCACGGGCCGCAAGACAACGTGAAGTCATTGTGCACATGCAAGAAAATTCAATTAGCTAAGCAACTTTACCAGCTCACACCCTGCAGCTGTCAGCCAGTCTGGGTGCAGAGAAGGTGTTGACACTGGCTGCGCATGACAGAAACCCCCTCCATTTAAAGCTGACAAACATGAGAAAAAGGGGGCATTGACGTGTTTGTGGCAAGCTGTTGAAAGAAGCAACATTGACTTTGCAGGCAGAGATAACAGTTCCTTTCATGGATAATTAATTTAGCACTTTGAATCATGGAAAAATAAGCGAGTTACACTGTGTCGTGCCAATGATTAGACTTGATTCTAATTGAAAACACCAGAAGTTGGAGATAGTGTCGCTGTAGCGGTGCCCAGCGCTCCGCACTCTGCTGCAAATTGGTTTATTTCAAAGGAAGGACAGAGATATAACAACAGCCTTGGACTGCAGGACGGCATTTGGATGGATCTAAACTCAATGTGTCACATTCTCCTCTTTCTAGGTTTAATTATGTGTCTGACTAAAGTCCTGCTGCACACTGCACAGGTTAAGCTGCTGCAATATTAAACACAACCTGGCTGGTTGCACAGAGGGTGTTTACATCTGCCAAGGCCGATTTTAAAGGCAGACTTTTGCTATTGTTACCTTGAAATCCTACGGGTGAAAAATATGTGTCTTCTTCCTTACAGTTGAAAATATGACAGAATCAGCCTCATGTTGGTGATCATCTGTGGGAGCTGCATGTTTCTGGGCTCATTTGTTCTGTAAAGTGAGGCCAGAAATGGAATCCTTTTGTTCCATTTTGAGAAATAGACAAACAGAATCTAAAAACAAAAATGAATCTCCTTTTATGTCAGTAAAAATCCTCTTAAATGGTCGTTTAAAGGCTCTCAGTCCCCAATGCCGGGTCCGTGGCCCCTTGTCTTAAAGTGTATTCCAGGTCTTCACAGGGCCAGAAGATCCCTTGGAATAGAGACTAGACCCGGGACTCACACAGGTCTGGGTCCCAATTTAAGGCCTCTAACGCTTCCTTACATGCATTACATTCTGTGTGGACGGATCTGTTAGGTACATTTCTGTCCGTCTGTCTGTCTGGCTTGTATCTTAGCTGAGGCGACTCTGTAACACGATCCGACCCCTTTTGTATTTCTGCTGAGCTTTCTGCTGAACACCTCTTTAAATGCAGCACATTACTGAATCTAAAGCTCCCACAAGATCTGGCTACTTTTCTCTTTATTCTCTCTACACGGGGCCGCGATCTGACGGTCAGAGGGGAAAAAAAAAAAAAAAAAAAAAAAAGTGATGAAAGCCTCTGCTACCCTGCCCAGCCGTGCATGCCGCTGCAAAAACAACTTCAACGTCTTTCCATCAGCGCAGGACATGCAGCGGAAACAGCGGCAACACATTTGACAGACAAATAACAGAGCTGCATAGTCGCGCTTTTGACGACCGGCCGGTGTCGCCGCAGTGAAAACAGAAAACAAACGAGCGGACCGAAGGGTGGATGAGGAGGTTTGTTGTTGGAGAAAAGAGGAAGGCGGAACCGAGCGGGAAAAGGTAAACATAAGGTGCGAGCGGATAAGGAGGAGGAGGCAGAGGTGACATGGTGTACAATGCTCTTCCTCTCAGGTGTGCTTTTAAGAATGTGAGCCATCTTAGAGTAAAGGGAGCCCTGTCACGACTCAGACAAGGGACGGAGGGAAAGTTTGAGGCGGTAAGAGCGAGACGTGTGTTGTGAGTCGCCCCCCCGTTGTCTCCTGAGGTTTGTAAAGCCATTTCAGCTTACTGACCTCAGGTGCAGCCGTCGCTTTGATTGTTCCACCGAGGCAATTCAACCTGCTGCAAGCCGGATGACAAACAGGCCAACGGAACGTCCAACAGTCGTGCCTCAGCAGACAAACGCCGCGATTGGAAAGCAAAGCGAGCGTGAACGGGTTCAACTCATAACGCAAAACACAGCGACGCTCCTTCACCCATCAGCTGCTCCTTTGAAAACAATACAAGCGTGTAAGTTAAGATTCCGACGTGACAGATTGAAGAACAACCTACCGTCTGCGACTGAACAACGAAGGTCGCAACAATAAAAATCATTTGTATACACTGGAGAGAAATAGTTGTCAATAACGCTTGCAGAAGAAACAAAGCTGGAGAAATGACCGTGAGGAGCAGAACTCAATAACAATTAAGAGGAACGTGACGCTCCAAACATCTATCACCTCAACTTCACTTCACTGGTGTTTGATGCAAAGGAGCGGATACTTTATACACTAATACTTTATATACTTATAGACTTTAAATACTTTATATACATTGAATATGAGAACAAGCCATTTCATTACTGTGAATTATCCGGGTATTAAAATTAACCGATACACACTGGTGGGCTACTCTGAGAGCTATACACACATACACACACACACACACACACACACACACACACACACACACACACACACACACACACACACACATACACACACAGTGCTCACTTTCCTCATTTCTCAAATATCATTTCCTCAAAAAGAAAAAAGAGGGAATATCCTTTGACAGCGTTTGGAGAAAGAGGCCGAGCTCGTTCACAAAAACAACTCGCACGGTAATCAAACCGGTCAGGCCCCATGAGAGGCAAAACAAAAGAATGACACAGCGCGGCCCTCGCTCTCTCTCACTCTCTCTCTCCCCCTCTCTCTCTCTCTCTCTCTTTTCTCATGTACTGTCGTTCAGCCCCAAGTATCAACAACACACAAAAGGAATGCCACGATAAAGGAATGCCGCCAAGAGGGGAACGTCTCCACTTGGGCTCAGCCCCGCTGTCACATGCTTGTCATCTTTTGTTCCATTGGAATTAAAGCTTCAAAGTGTTTTTCAGCGTGGAAAAACTTCAAAACACGTCAGGAGTGTGAACATGCAGAGGAACAGGTATGATGAGGCGGGTCAGACATATCTGTAACTCCAAACCTGTACAAAGCCTCATTAGATTGGAGCCAACATGTATCTGTCTCCAGAGCCTCTTCCTCTTCTGTCCCCCAGGTCATATTCGCTCTCCTCTGATCAATCTCTTCCTCTTTTTACAAACCAGCCCAGTCTGGAGGAGAGGTGACCTTTCCCATTAAACACCACTACAGAAAGCTTATTCAGACCAGCAGCGGGTTGTGTGCACAGACAGACACACACACACACACACCCACCCACACACACACGGTCTTTGATGATTGATCGAGATCCTGCGTGGTCTGGATCACTTACAGTAAGGCGACACCAGAGCTGATACAGGCCGGCACTGCACAGAGAAGCTGTGAAAGCGAATCCTCCCGCAAGAGGTGAGGGACAAAGACGGGGATCGGGTCTGAACTGACAAATCTTATCAGGACCAGGATCTGGAACGTCACTCTTACGCCTGCCTATCAGCCCCGCCCTGCTTCCTTACCTCTCTCTCTCTCTCTCTCTCTCTCTGTCTCGCTGTCTCTCACTCCCGTTTCTTAACATTCACCAGGCCACTCGTTCCTCTCTGATTCACACCCTCCTCCTCCTCCTTCTCCTCCTCCTTCTCCTCCTCCTCCTCCTCTGCGTTACCCAGCAGTGTCCTAGTAAATTGTCCAAATTGTGTGGGTTTTATGAGCCTCCACTGAGGAAATTGGTCTTAATTAAATCTTGAAGGCATTGTTTAACAGAGTAATTGTGCCATTATTAGACACTCCTGCTGCATAAACCTGTTTCACCTGCAAGGCTCTTTCCCATGTTGTGATTGTTGACACGTCGGACTGTGAGCCACTGCTCCGTGTACACAAACACATGACATTAATGCTACACTGTGCGCCGTGAGGGGGTTAGCGGTTGGGTCAGGGCCACATCCTCTCCTCACGCATCCTGCTGCATTACCCACCTGTTGCATTAGAGGGGCGTCCTTCTTTTCTGTCCAGTCCCTCCCACCACATACACACACACACACACACACACACACACACACACACACACCCCAGTGGCCGCCACTACCCCCCACCCCCCCTCTTTCCCTGCTAGTGGAAAGAGTGCCAGCGGCGAGACAGTGCCATCATTCAGCTGCTTCCTCTTCTGCTCGGCTAAACACTGGGGCTAAAGTGCAGGCGGCGGCGGCGGCGGCAGCGAGATCGTGGGGGAGGCGTACGCTGGCGGACACACGCCCCGACACCTACACCCCCGCAAACACAGCACACACAATTTACTCTGACTTTTACACTAAATCTCTCCGTTATGCTTGCTCACGCTCGCACGCTGATAAATCCTCCTGTGGCAAAGTCGTGGCAGCGGGCCAGAGCACTCGTCTGCACGGGGCAGCGCTGGCACCTTGATGGTGGCTTATTAAGCAGGCTAACACAAATTACATTAACCCCGAGGTCAACACAATCCAGCCGCAAGTTCTGTTTTCCCTACATTGTCCCTCATTCCCTGCCTTTATCCCAACTTCCTGTCAAATGTGGCTTTGTTGATAAGAACCCAATTTGAGGTTGTTAAGTATGGTAATCAAGCACCGGACCAGCAGGAATGATGGGTAATGGTCGGGCAAATATGCAGAAATGTGACAACAACGTGCACGAATGTGAGCACGTTCACACACCAGGTTCTATTCTTCTCCCCCCCCCCTTACTAATCCTCCTGTTTCTGTTTCCCTCAGGCGAGTCCAGCAGTGGCGATGTGGCAGCACATTGAGGGTGCAGCTTGAGTTCCTGTGGGGACATTCTTCATCCACGCTGCAGAATTACCAAGACAGAGAGATTTACCGAGTCGGTCAGATAAGCTGTAGGGAGATACATCGTCTTCAACCCCCCGGGCTCCACAAACACAAAGCAACAATGTGCCGCCCCGCAATTCAGCGCCGCCACATCCCTGCACTTTTACAACACTGCCCTTTCAAATCAAATGACAGCTTCATATAAAACGCTGTCTCTATATATTGATATTGTTATATCAAAACATTTCTCAAGCATAGCCGAGACAGATGCCCCGACTTTTAAGATCACAAATTGAAGTTTTATGATCGCGGCACTGAAAACATCCCGGTTTTCTGCGGCAATAACTTCTATCTGGAAATGGATTTATGCTGGGAATATATATTGTATCACAAACATGGCAGCCTCACCAGCTCAACAGCATACAAATCACAGCATTACAATGGCTAGACTTCCATATTTCAATGCTTCACTGAGGTTTCTCTGCGATGAAAGGGTTTCTTTTCCAATTTCCTTTAATTCAGAGTTGCACACAGAGACATATAGAGAGAGAGAGAGACATATACACGCACACACACATATATATATATACAGTATATGGCTCCAGCATTCTTAAACAGAGCCAATCTTTAAAAGCTGCAATGCCCAGCTGGGTCCACACATGTCCCTGGTTGAACGTGCTCAAACCACTTAGCTGAGGCAGACTGCACCCTTCTGGGCTCAGCGCTCCAATAAAAGCTGCTACATTCCCTTTCTGATAGAAAAATCCCACCGACACACAGCAGCACTCATTTGCCTTTACAGGAGGGATTCTGGGACTTTTTTTCCCCCCAATTCGTCCCTTCCATTAACACGCGTTCCATTTGTGGCTGAATTATTCACAAATCTGAAAATGTAACTGATGATAGTCATTGTCGCATGAATAAATGATAAACATGGAAAATCGGTCGTGTGTGTGTGTGTGTGTGTGTGTGTGTGTCCGCAGAGCCGGTGTCCGTTACCGTTTTTCCTTGCAGAGTGGTTCTGAACCACGTAAACTCGACCGACCGTGAGAACCGCAAGAGCTAAAATTAGGGAGACGTGACACAGGAGGCCATGGTTACCATGACAGCCAGCCAACCTGAGGGCGATGCTGCTCAGAAAGAAGAACAAAGGCGATCCAAGTTAATGATGAATGGTAACTATGTCCGTGGAGTTGGATGTGTGATGGATTTGTGAGTGTTTTGTTTTGTAACCGTTTGAGGATGAGGAACCATTTCAATACAACGACCCTGGAACAGCAAACATGCGCTCGCTTTGTCGTCTCTCGCCACACAATCGACACAATCAAAGCTTTTATGATTGCGATACCTGTGCACGCATCAATTTCCATGCATCCCGCTAGCGCAACATAACACAACACAACATGGTCCTCTCCCCCATATGTTGTCTCCCTTGGCAACCGAGCAGCCAATCTGTCGAAGCCCCAGAGACTTCCTCTCTCTCCGACTTCCTGAGAGTGGCGACAACATAGAAATCTTAAGTGTATGTGTGCATTGTGTGTCATTTTACTAGACATACACGCGTATTTGTGCAAGGGGGGGGGCGGGCGAGTGTATGCATATGTTTGCGCCTCTACATGTGCAATCACGGTTGATCAATAGAGGCCTGTATGCAGCGGCCAGCCTCCTCCTCCTCCTCCCTCTCCTCCTCCTCCTCATCATCAGTGGACCTGTTGATGCTGGGAAACAGGAGGGCTGTTGTATAACTGGGTGGTCGCATAAATGTGGCACTCATCGAATATGCACTGCGACCCTGCCTGCCAACACACACCCTCATTGAAATTCTGATTAAATAAGGCTCGTCTGGCAATCTGCAATCATCAAAGTTACAATAGTTATGTCTGAGTTTTCCTGAAAAAATAATAGAAATGCACCGAGAAGCAATCACACACTGACAAAGGCTCCAGCGTTGGAAGTGAATGTTTTGCTTTAATTTCACTTAGTAGCCCGGCTTGTTTACGTGAGTGCAGTGTGTGTAAATGATCCTACACGCATTCCTGCACACAGCAATGCGACGTTTGTCCGTAACGTACAGAGTATTTGAACTTTACACAGTATAGTCTATGCTCTAAGGTGATATCAGTGAGGAAGAACTTCATGAACTCCCTCAAACAAACCTGCTTTTACCTTATAGAAAGGTGGACAAACCCTATCACCTAAAGCTACATGTGCTCCATCACCTGTCCCAGGATGGATCCTTCCCTCTCCCTCTCTGCTTTCTATAAAAATAAAAAAAAGATGAGTCGTCTGCCAACTCTCCTTTATAGAAAGAAAATGACTCTATCACACAGTTTCATTGTGGACTGAATAATTTAGTGAGTGAAAATGGCCTTTTCAATACAGCTGCGACCGAGTTGGTGCAAGGCATGATTAAACTTCTGAATAAAAAACACCTAAAGACGCTTTTCTTTGCTCACCGTTGACCAATGACGCATCGGACGATCTACTATTCCTACTGAGCGTCCTCCGGTGACGACGGCTGCCTTCACATCTGCTGTGAAACACACATGCAGGTGCCGCACACAGAAAGACTTAAATGTCACAGACTGCGTAAGCATCTCAAACATTGATATTTGAAGCATTTTCGCTCCTGTCATCGTCTTGGCAACAGGGAATGTTTCCTCTTCCATTACCGAACTTCTCCACCCATCTACAGTCTTTCTAAAGACGCCGATCCAAAGACGTGATCTCAAAGTTTCTGCTGTGAACTGTCGCGTACGCACAAACAATCATTCGCAACTACACAAATGCATCCTCATCTTGACACTTTAGGCAAAGAAGATTCTATTTATAAGTCTGCCGCTCGTGCACCAATAAGACAATCTCCCGGGGATGAAGGGCGACTGAGCAAATCGAAGTGACGTTCTCTCTACGCGCCCGAGCTGACCACTAACTTAGAAACACTGCCAGCCTGATATGAATATTTACACACGTCACAAACCCGTTTCTAGTAATGGCTAAATCTCACTTAATAGCTCTTGGTGTGAGGGGGGGGGGGGACATGTTATTCATAAGAGGTTAAGTGAGCTGACCTGTTCAGATGCCAGCTAAATGAGAAACGGTCAATTAGACACACACAGGCCGGCCACCGCATAACACTTTCCTGCCTCACCAGACACATGCAGACTGACGGGTAAATGGAAACCACAAATGAGGAAGTAATACGGAAAATATATAAACGGGAGTTACAATCTTATTATACACTATAACCCACATTTGGCAGCTATGTTGTTTGACGGTCAAATCACAATGACTGAAATAGATACAGTGGGTGATATTCATTTTCCGGTTGTTGTTTTTCCGTGAAGACTGTGGTCTGAAAATACGTCCGCGTCTCTATTTTAGGGGACAGACAAGGGGAGCGAGCGCAATAAGTGTAGGCTGAATAAGAGAGGGGAGCGAGAAGTAAGAGAGCAAATGTGAACGGTCAGCAGATCAAAAGTGCTTTCAGGCTTTGTGTTATTTATCTATATGTTGCTTTGTTTCTGTGTGGTACAGACAAACAACACCTGTCACACAAGCGCGAGACGAGACTTGGTAACTTCCCTTTATCCCAACCTAGTCAGAAACACTGTTCAGGGCTCCATCAGCTGCTTCTCATGTCATTCACACTGTTGTCTTGTTGGCAAGGAACAAATTGTGCAGATTTTTGTGGGAGACGGGAAGACATGAAAGGATGACATCATCATCTTTGGTTCTTACAATTTCCCAGCCAGATTTGTTGGTCAAGAGTACATTTGCTGTTACTGTTTTTATGTGGTATTCTATTTTATATCCCAGGCCAGGACGGGGTTGTGTGAATGTGGGCTTGGGTCGGGTCTTTGGGTTCTCTTCTCTTCTTTTCTTCACCACAGCCTATGATGCCATCTGTACTTGCCTACATTACTGTTTGACATCATCCTATAAAAACTGTACCTCTCTCCCTCTGGCTCTCTGCCTCTCTGCGAAAATAGCTAATAATAATAATCATACAACCTTCTTTCCTTCTCTCTATCTTCTTTCTGTATAACAAACGATCTCCATAATGTCCCATAACTGTAAGCGCACTGTCATGTCAAATGCGTGCTTCAATAAAAAATATATACAACAAAAATGCTGAATCGGCGAGGCTATAGTCCAATTCATCAGCTTCATAAACTATAAAAGAAGAAGCCGGGAGTGTCGGTCATTCAAACTTAATCTAGTCTGTCACTGGGAAAACCTGCGGCTGGATCAGAGACAACGACATGATCCCTGTGAATCTGCGTGCGTGTGTGTTTGTGTGTGTGTGATGTGCAAACTTCAAGGACGGCATAATCATTACATATCACTTTACACAGACAGCTGCAGACGACACACTATACGGCCATCCGCCCTGCTTAACACTGCAGTCAGTGATTACACCTTCGTTCGTATCGTATTAGAGACATTCCTGTAACTTTCTGCATCATTCCCACACACTCGCGCACACACATCATCAGCAGCAGGTGTGTGTTTGTGTGGCTGTGTGTGTGACTGGTGTGCCATGACCTCTGAGACAACTTTGTGAATAACCCCTTTGATTATTAATGTGGAGGCCGTGTCCTGGCTTTCGACATGGACCGAGTGTGTGGTGCTTTTCTTAGCCCAGAGAAGGAAACTATTGTTAATTTATGAGGCTGCCTCTCTCACTCTCCCTCTCTCTCTCTCTCTCTCTGTGTGTGTGTGTGTGTGTGTGTGTGTGTGTGTGTGTGTGTGTGTGTGTGTGTGTGTGTGTGTGTGTGTGTGTGTGTGTGTGTGTGTGTGTGTGTGTGTGTGTTTGTGTGTGTGTGCTTGTGTGACTTTACCTCGTGTGACTAGACCTGCTCTTTCCCACTGAGGGACAAAAATCTCTATGTCAAAGTCATCATGGCGGTCAGGAACACATCAGAAACACACTATAAGTAGGATTCCTTAGGGACTTGCAGTAGTTAGAGTGACCTCATACTGTCATTTTTGTCAGAACATCTGGTGCGTTTAAGGTCCAACCTGTTTTATATCCCTACACATTCTATCTTAAATCTCTTTTAAAGACATTTTGGCAGCACAAACTAGAGGTAGGAGAGTTCTTCCTTTACCTTTGCCGTAGTTAAAGTGCAGCTTGATGGTCTTGCCCTGGTTGATGTGCAGGTAGGTGAACCACACGGCGGAGGTGAGCAGCACCAGCAGCAGCAAAAGCTTAAACTGCTTCCGGATCTTCTTCACGGGGAAGCGCAGCATCCTGGCTCACACATCCTCCGGTAGAAACGTCTAAACTCGGTCCGGACAACAGTGTCTGTTTGGCTGGGGCTGTATAAAGTTTGCGCTCCAACCTCTCCCAGTCACGGCGAGGGAGCGGCGGCGTAAAAACGGCGATCGGTTTGGAGGAGTTAATGCGTAAAAGCGCGTCTCGGCATCTCCAAACTCTCCGTTTCCTCAGATCGGGATTCAAAGATCTCCGTGCCAGTCATGGCTCATGAATGCAGCTCGGTTTCCGTATTTTCTTTCCTATGAATAGCGCGGATTGTACACATGCAGGCGTGTGTTTCCCAGACCGGGGCAGCAGGGAAAAGGCTGCGGATCAAAAAAAAAGAGAAAAAAGCCGCTAAATTCAGCTAAGAGTGACCGAGGGGGAACAAAATAGCAGTCCGGGCGATTATCTACGCAAATCCGCCTTACAGCTTTGCCTTCCGCGGACGACAACACCACGCTGATTACTCGATCTCCCGCTCACGGATCATCCTCAGCCTGGTGTCTGATAGAAAAGTATCACGGAGCAAAGGGGAGACATTTAGTTCCCGTAAGGAGAGTCGATCCAACCCGAGCATCTCCACTTTGAGCTCTGATTACGACACATGACAACCGTTACCGGTCATTGTGGAGGAAAGGCAGGTTTCTGTGTCTTCATCGTTCCAAGAGAGATGACAAGTAAACAAGCAGGTTAAGGGAGAGGGGGGGGGCTGAGTATGGAGGAAACCTGATCAGGGGAAGGTGAAGGTGGCAATCATCCAAATGTCGCGGCTCTCTGCGCTCCATCTATTGTTAAACACAGCTGAAACTGAGCCACTGGCTTCCGATCGACGACAGGGAGGAAGGGGAGGAGGGGAGAGGGGGGGGTCAGATGGAGCGCGTTTTCTCTTTCTTTCATTCAAGTCCCGGGAGAGGAGGGGCGATCAGCTGTCATCCTTCCTCACACTCGGGTTGGTTTGAAGCCCCCGCGACGTGTTAAATACCGAGGCGATGTGCGTTGTTGAAGAATGCGGACGCTCCATTGCTGGCGTAACGGGAGAGGGTTCGGTATAAATACTCAAGTGTCCAGTGCTCAGATTGTCCATGTGGGTCCCGACGCCGCTCCGTTATCTCACGGCAGGTGCATCTTCCTCTCCTCCTCCTTCTTCTCCTTCTTCTTCTTCTTGTTCTCCCAAAGTAGCTGCGACGTCGTCCGGGTAGAAACGGCAGCAAAAGCCAAACCTCCAGGTGAAACTAGTAAACAGTGTGATCCGCCGCTAGTGGCGATGCTCCGGCTTCTGGTGTTATTCTGTCATGAGCTTTTTCTTCCATTAAAACGCCGCAATAGCACCGTTCAAGCCGCTTGTCACCGTGCGCGCAGATGAGCGGATGGGCTCCCGGGAAGGTCTTACGGGAAAACCGGCAACACTTTGTGACAAAACCGGGACAGAACATGGTTTTGTTCTGTAACAATGGAACACATAGGGGGGTTCTCTCCTCTCACGAGCGCTGCTCTGTACGCCCATTAATCCAGCATCTTAACGGTGTCGGGCAACCTAACATGAGAGGAGGGAGAGAGACAGGGCTACCGTCCAATCAGAGCGCCGCAAAGGCTTCACGGGAGGCGGGATGAGGAGGCTCGCACTCACCGTTACTCGGTACCACTCCGGTTCTTCATCCAATAGCTGAGCGCACATCTTAAAATTTAGTAATCTGTCCTATTATAACTGCTTTCCTTTATCCAGAGCCTTTGGTAAGTAAACAATGATGGGTCTTTTTTGTCGTTGTGGAATTCCCAAATTAGGTTGGGAATTTTATTTGGCATGATTAGGGTTAACTACAATTTACAAATTAAAGAGAAATTGAAAAGAACAAATATCAAATACTGCTACTAATACTACTACAATTAATAATAACAATAATAAAAAAATATTATCATCATCATCATCATCATCATCATCGTCATCATCATCATCATCATCATCATCGTCATCATCATTATAATATGATTATTATTATAAGGTTGTTTCTGTTTTAATGCCCTTAATAAATCACAGATATAATTGCAGGTGCTCTCAGGACGCCACTACACTGCCGCCTTCTGGTCAAAAAGAGAACGACAGCGATCTCATCAGTTGATAGCGCCGGGCCATGCAGTTAAGCAGCCATCAGCACGCGTTAATATCGTGATTGCAGGTATCTCAGGAAACTGCAACACCAAAACCAGGAGAAACAGGCAGCAAGTGATGCAATGAGGCATGAATCTAACCGCCATCTGTTTCCATCCATGTTTCCCTCACTGGATAAGCGACGGCCAAAGCAAATAAAAACATTAATATCTCTGTCGCAGCTACTAATTATGATTTGTGGGCCGGCCTGTGTGTGCAGCTACAACATGACTCATTCCAATCACTCCCTCATTGATTTATTCACTTTAGATTAACAAAGGGTGTAGAACACGTGGTGCAATACACACTAAATCATCTAAAATGTATAAGCAGCCATTGCAAGCACCTGATGTCCTTATGAAATCTAGATAAGGGATCAAAGGATACGAAAGACGACCTCAATTTACTTCGTCCCAGCTGTGCTTTCACATTCAGTCAGACGACAATCTATAATCCTCCATCTCTATGGATTAAAATGTAATCTTAAAGGCAAACACTGAATGTAAATGAAATGCTTTGGTATTCATCTGCAGCGAGTATTTAGCGAATCATCCCAACCAAAGAGCATTCACCTTGCACAGGCTGTTGCATTCAAATTGTTGGTGTTTCATCATTCTTACCGGATAATGAAAGTTTGCCAAAAGTTGTTCATCGTTTAAAATCAGTCATCAGTTTGTTTTGCTTTTTAATTTTTTGCTACAGGGCATAATCAGGAGCCTTAGAGGATTCAAGTCCTCCTCATGTTTGATCACATCAAGTCTCTTTCTTCCACTTTGTCAAAGCCCCAGGTGTTCGCTCTGCATGCTTATTTCTGCTCCATTGACGCACAACAACAGGGAGCCTGCAGGCCTTAAACTCACATTAAAGGTGCAACATTTAACAGTTCCATTTTTAACATTGCAATCCTGATGTATTTCCTCCTCTGAGTCTCCTGTGGAAACGTTTGTCACCTAGGTTGCATTCTCCAGGGACCTCCGTGGTTGGATGAATCCAGAAGGAGGTGGGTGGATGTTTGGCGCGATTTCCGATAGAGAGAGAGAGGTTGTTCGCCGTTGGGGGGGCGTGGGGAGGTGGTTGATAGAGGAACTGCTGTCTCCCGAGGGTGTTGCAGAAACCGAACCTGTCGGGAGGTGTGTGTGTGTGTGTGTGTGTGTGTGTGTGTGTGTGTGTGTGTGTGTGTGTGTGTGTGTGCGCGTGTCTGTGCGTGTGCGTGTGCCCAGCTGGCTGTGGCAGATGTCAGAAGGAGGCACTGACGCTGCAGTACCATTAGCTTCATGTGCAGGAGAAGAAGACGCATCGCCGGGGACTTAATATGCACAGAGAATCAACTTTGAGTGTGATGGCATTTGAGATGAGAGGAGAAACTCCTCCCCCTCTTGGCCATAATCAGCACTTCATCAGATTCAGGGATGACCTATGGCGACGCTCAAATCCTTCATTTTATTTTTCTATTCTATCGTGTCTTTGTCTAGGGCCTGCCTGTCTGGCTCTCTGCCTTCCTCGCCCTCCCCTCCTCCCCCCACCTCTTCCTCACACCAACCCCTTCCTTTCCTCCCTGGGCAGCATTTCAGCTCACAGCCTTTGATGAGCGGTCTGAGCTAAAATGTCACAGGGATTAAGGGGTTTTGCCTCCTGCACCCTGCTGGATCATTTCTGGCTGCCCCCCCTGTGCTCCGGCTCCCACAGCCACAGACAGGTGCAGAGTCGCATTTCTCTCCACTCCACTGTGTCCCCTTGAATTACCCTCCAGGGAAATAACATTCCCCATGTTTACACACCACTAAGGAGGGACATTTAGGAAAGAAGAGGTGAAGCGAAATAATTTGAGGCGAGAGAAGAAGATACGTGAGTCAAGAGGACAAGATATAAATTGAATATATACTGTATATGTTCTTCTTTGATGTGTGTATTCGCTGTGTATTAGCAGATGTACACAAACAGAGGCGCAAGCTTAAAATGTCAACGTTGTATTTTAATAAGCTAAATGTGTGAGAGCCCAAGCATCTCTCACTCTCTCTTTCTCTCACACACACACATACACACTCATACACCTCCCTTCCCCCCCTCACCCCTTTTTCTCTCTCACACACTCACACAAACATAAACACATGCACTCTGCAACTCTGCAGCTGTTTGAAATTAGGCGTCTCCAGAGACGTGCAGTTGTCATCCACAGGATTTTCTCTGACTATCTCAACACAATGTGAAGACACAACGGCCCTCCACACATCCACTTTAACCTTTTGACCCTGAGATCTGTGGAAATTGCATTTGCGTTGTTGTCTGTTGCCGCTATCGATTTCTAACATCATAACAGAACAACAGCAAACCAGCATTCGCTCGCTCTCACCATGTGGCTTCTTCTGTTTCTTTATTGCTTCTTCTTGACAAATTTCCTATGATAACAATGAAACAAGGTAGTGTGTGATTTCAGAAAGCCACCTTGTAACTCTTGTATTATTCTTTCTTCCAGTCTCTTTTATCGAGAGCAAACATCTGCCTGACCTCTCGCTCGGATTCACCGCCGACAAAAAGGCTATTCAGCTTTCATTCATTCCTCCGCTGTGTTTTGTGCTGCGAGCATGAATGTGCAAAAAAAGAGAAATCTAGGTCATTTCTCTATCATTAGCATGCCAGCCAGGTGTATCACAAAGAGGATTAGAGGAAAGTGAAGCCAATGGGCCTCTTTGTCTCTTTTCCATATCCCTCTACCTTTATCTCCCATTCTCTCTCTCTCTCTCTCTCTCTCTCTCTCTCTCTCTCTCTCTCTCTCTCTCTCTCTCGCTCTCTCTCTCTCTGAGCAAACAATCGCTAAAGCGCTCCCTGCTGTCGTCCCAAAAGAGGCTGTTTCATTTACCTGACAAGCCGAGCACACTTATGATCAAATTGGCATGTATTACTTAACGGCAAAGATGAGCTCCTTTAAAGAGCTCTTCAACAAGGAGAATTGCTTTACTTCAAATTTGGTCATTGTTTGAGCACATAAATGTCAAGTCTAATATCCTCACATGAGCCTTTAAGGATCTCCTCAAAAGTGTGTGTTATGTAGGAGCAATAATAAAAGAGTCATGATTTATGGAGTTCATTAAAGCCAATCTGACCACATTTTAGTTTTGTTTCTTGTACGTTACAGAGCTTTTGCGTTGTCAGGAGCATGTAGTAGTAAGCTAGACTGGCCTCCCTTCTCTGTATTCTGAGTGTGCCTGCTGGAACCCCTCCATCATCATGCTCTATGAAGAACGTTAATGTTCTAAAACGCTGTCCTGAGACTGTGGATGCTAAACTGAACTGGCCTGTGGGAAAAATTAGAATGATCTACAGCCTGGAAGACCCAGAACACACCAGAGCCTTATTTGTCCAAAGATGGGACCCAGCAGGTGCGAGATCTAGATACTGAGCGTGCCACAGCCTTGGCTCATCCGTCCAAAAGGAGCGGAGACCAAGTCGGCAGGAGACCGTTAAAGAGGACAGCAGAGCCTAGGATGATAACATCATAGAGAGGAGACGTTTGGGCCGGAGGCAGTCGGAGCAGAAAACCCGCAGCGCAGACGGAATCTGAGAGAAAGTCGAGGCTTTGCTGTGACAAGTGAGTTTGTTTAGCTTTGTGTCTTGTTTTGGCTCAAACAATAGAGTCAAAGTGTGGAAAATCGCTTTGGAATTGGCCTTGCTTGGTGCTGCGTGAAAGAGAGAGAGAGAGAGAGAGAGAGAGAGAAATGAAGGATGCAGAACAAAGAGGCAGAGACAGAGGGAGGAAGAGATGCTGAGGTCCTATGTGCCCTGAGAACAGCAACCTGCTCACATTCAACTCCTTTAATTCTGTGGACTCACCATCAAAGAGTTCTCTGAAGCTGCTTTCAAAACAGTGGCGAGCATTTAGGTCCAAATCAAAGCTTACAGAATTAATTAGTTTCGACAAACTCAGTATGAAATATTTTGGCTGCGGGGAGAAAAACTTGGCTTTGAATTAACAAATGTATGTTCTTATTCTTCTTATTCTTTCAGCTTGCAAACATCCATTCAGTCTCTACTGGTGTTTTTACAAATGCACTGTATGTATGATGATGTCATGCTTGTGTTAGTATGTACACCTTTACACCTTTTATTCATATTTTCATAGATCTACATGACAAACAAACACGAAGAACATACAACCTCTCTTTGTGCTACGAGACACACTGAGACACACACACACACACATACATACGTTATATAAGGTGTGTATCTATGGAAATTGTACCAATAAAGCACCAAATATGTATACACACACACACACACACACACACACACACACACACACACACATACGTGGAGAGCTTAGAGAAAAGAAGAAATGGTCTGCGCAAACAATTCCAAGCATAAATAGGGAGCGAGCGCAGGTCGTCATTGGTGGAAACACGCTGCGTTATCTCACACAGCAGGTGTGTGTGTGGATTACCGTTTTAATTGGATCTTTGTGTGAGCCTGCCAAAGGTAAAGGACAATTGTCGTCAGTGATGAAAGGAGAACGGGAGAGAGAGAGAGAGAGAGAGAGAGAGAGAGAGAGAGAGAAGAGGGCCCGGAGAGAGATGAGTGTCAATCATCCCTCTGTGGAATGTTTCTGCAATTACCACTGGCAAACACTCGAGCGCCCACACACAAGCAAACACGCAAACACACACACAAGTCTGCTGTGAGCATCCTGTTCCCCTGGGTCCCATTGATCTACATGAGGCCATGTCACACACAACCGCACCCAGTAGACCAGTCACGAGTGAGAGTAAGAATACATGTGTGTGTAATCCTGCAGATGTCCTTTGACGTCTCTGCTGTCTGTCTCTCTGCCTTTTGAGGTCCCGCTGGAATCTACCAACCACAGATCAGACCCCTACGTTAGTACCGTCGTCATGGCAACAGAGCTCCACCAGGCCACTGGGGGCAGAGTGGAGCAGATGGAACAGCAGATGGGTCAGAGGAGGCAGATGTCCTCCTCCTCCTCCTCCTCCACATCCTCTTCCTCCACCACCTTTAGTTCCTCCACGAGCGCCACTAGACTGCGCAAAGTCTCCAGGACCATGGATGGTAGGGGGGCCATCACCTGTTTAGCTCTCTAGAAGGACAGGGGATTGTGAACTACACGTATTCTCCACATTGAGCATCTGAATCTATGAATAGTAACAGATAAAGATAATAAAAAATAATATCTGTACTTGATATTTGCATGAGTTTGACAGTGATGATTATATGGTCACATGCAGCCTTTGACAGGAAGGATCAGGAAGCTGTGGGGTGACAGCTAGTGGACAGGTGAGGAACTGCAGATTGTATAATGAGAGGAGATGCAGTAGCACAGATAAAACAGGGGAAGCAGATATGAATAGGTATATCAACTTCTACCAGTTATCACAAGACATGTTACATAGTTAAGAACGTAATTCACACACACACTTACACACACCTGACTGTTGAGTTTCTGTGCCCCCCAGAGAGCTCAGCAGTGCAACGTAAGACCTCCGGTGTGATGGAATCCTTCAGCCAACTACAGAAATCAGCCCAGATCCCTGAAGGAGAGTCTCTCCCAGATTTTGAAGAGAAACTGCGTCCCATCTCTGCTCAGGAGGGTGAGTTTAACAATCCCTTTAATCTCACTCTCTTGGAATTTCAAGCAGAACCCTCTCCTTCCCCATGACCCACACACACCCCCTCCCTCCTTCCCACTGCGTTCGAAACAACTGTGAGCCCCTGTGACTAGCAGAATTAAGGGCAAGCTAATTTTAGATCCTCGCCCATGGTTTGCCTAGAAACACAACTGGAATGTCTAAAGTTTGCTGCAGTGTACAAACTTTGATTTTATTAGCTGCTTGCCCGGTTGAAATTGAGTGAAAATCTACTCTGCTCCAGTTCAAAGCGCTTACAAAGACTTCACAGAGCTGTAACATGTAGCGGTGGCGGCTGTGTAATGTACACGACCTCCGCGGTGCGCAACCTTTGCTGTGTTTTTTGCTGAATAATACCGTCTGTTCTGCATAAAGCGCTAGACGTTTGAGCCTTATTCACCCCGGCTGTACCTGTGAATTATAGATTAAGAGGCTTGTAGAAGAAAACCTGTCACAATATGCAGAACACTGCAGAGTAGCCACATCATTAGCATTCACGGTCTGACCTTAAACTAACTAGCCTCAAAGGGAGAAGGGAGAAGGGGAGACAGGTACTAAATCCAATATGCATGCAACCTTCATCCTCATTAAAAAATCATAACTGCTTCCTAAGAAATAATTGGTAATGCAGGGCTGCGTTGTTTATACGCACCATCGCAGAAAAGGTAATGATCATTAAACTGATTTGTCATTCATAGGTGACGGTGCAATGTTCAAGGCCAAGGTGACGGGGAATCCACAACCCCGTGTGAGCTGGGAGAGAGCCAGCGGGCAACCACTGTCTGATGGGACTATGGGTTTCCATGACAACATCAACAATCAGCATATACTCAAGGTTTCGTGTGTTTAAAGTGGAATGATTTTAAACGATAAACAAGAGATGCGTTCCTAAAACTGTGACGATAAGGGACGACTGAAGCGTCTCTGCCATCCCGGTGTTGTCAGCTCAGCCATGCATCATGTGGGAAAGTAGACTGAAAAAAGGGAACTCGCTCTGATCCTTTTATCTCTAACCACTCTGGAACGGATTCAACACCGTCTCTGTACCAGCCGGGGAGCTTAAGTGAGGCTTAAACAGCTATTATAAAGTAATTAACTTGTGGGTGCTGACATATGCATCTCCCCCTGCCATCTGTTTCTGCGGTGAGGGACGACTGTTAAGTTGCGGAGCTAAATGTTTACAGGGCATCCTGAGCTTGGCACTGCCTCCCTCAGCTTCAGCCACATTCTGCAAAAATGTGACCGGGTGATAATGAGAACAAACTGCTCTCCTCTCAAATACTCTGTAATAGAGAGAGATAAGTCATAAAATGAATTTTCCAAATCCAGAGTCTATTTTGTTTTATGACTGTAACAACAGGCCCCTAGCCAGTGTTTTAATTGATTCTATTGTATGTAAAAATGTGATGCATTTCCTCTCCATTTCAGATTAAAAGCCTCACCCTGGAGGACGCTGATGTCTACAAATGCATCGCTGCCAATAAACACGGAGAGGCCACCTACTCTGTGTCTCTCGTGGTTACAGAAAGTAAGTCTGACCTTTTCCTGTAACATATTTATGGTGTGAAACAGTGCAGACAGTTATTTAAAGGCTTTCACTTTAGTTTACTAGCTATTTTCTCCCTACGGCTACTGCTGAAGATGCCTATTTATTTGTGTCTAGATCCAGCCATGGACTTCAAAAAGAAGCTGAAGAAACGGTAGGAACTCTCGGCGGTTGTCATGGTGTGATGGAACTTATCTGATCCGCCTCCATGCACATCGTTTCTTTTTTTTTCACCAAGTACCCAGAAATATCTGCAGGATGGAGATCTGAAGAGATGTGTTGTGTACCAGTGTTGCTTTAGGGCCAGAGATAAACACTTTGTTCTGTCATGACACACATAAACATACTCTTCCACATATACATGCATACATTTCCACACACGTCTGTGTATGTATACATCGACACACACGTTACGACGTCTTTGTTCTTGTGCAGCTCTGTGGAGAAGAAAGAGGAGAAGAAGCCGCCGACAGAGGAGGAGATGTTAAAGATCCTGGCTGGAGCTGACAAGAAAGACTACGAAAGGATTTGTGCGGCGCACGGCTTCACCGACTTCAGAGGGATCCTCAAAAAGCTCAAGGAGATGAAGAAGAAAGTAGAAGTGGAGGTGGGACTGGTTATGTGCTGAGCTTGTTCAGAAACAGCAGGATCAGATAAGGAAAGGGCCGGGTTAGAATATGAAAAACAGATTAAAATAGAGCCGGAAAATAAAACAGGAATCAAAGCGGTGTCACATAGCAACAATCTCTGGGGTGACGTGTTGTCTCCTTTTTCTGGTAAATCTGTGCACAAGTGTTTGATGAGGTGGATGTTTTTGCAGATGGTGCGTGTGCTGAAGCCTCTGGAGGACATCACCGTCAAACCTGACATCACCGCCATCTTTGACACCATTTTGGAACTGAGGGATCCAAACACCAGGATGCAGTGGTTTCTGGTAAACTTCCTCCTCGTCTATATGTGTCGTGTAACTTCACTTCGCTTCACTTTGGAGTTCTTCCGGCTCATCTGGGTAAAATATCCCAAACTGTGACTCAGGGTGCAGAGCTGCTGCGAGTCCAGCACTTTCACGGGAAGTACGAAGTGAAACAGATGGGAACCAAACACATGCTGTGCATCTCCAGCGTGAGCCTCAGTGACATGGGCACCTACACTCTGCACGTCGGAGACAAGCACATGTCAGCCAAGCTTACAGTCATAGGCAAGTAAAGAACGAGGCTGGCGTCTCTCCCACTGCTCTTAATTCACCAGAACAACTGACTGTATGGTATCACTCATACTCAGTGTCACTGTGTTCTGTCCACGGCTGCACTATGAGACAATACAGTACGTCCCCCCGGGGTGCACAGGAATCTGCTTATTGTTGACTTGCAGCTTTTTCCTCCTGACATGTGAAATAAACCGACTGGTTACAGCTTTGTTGAGACGATACTGATTCTATTTGCTCTCCATCAGACGAGCCTCTGAAATTTCTGTCCGACTTCAAGCCCATGAGAGTGACGGAGCGCCAGACTGCCACTTTTGAGATCCGTCTCTCCAAGAAAACAGATGCACCGCTGATCTGGAAGGTGAGTGTGTGACAAACTCAGCATTACACAACAGGTGGAGCAGAAGAAGGAGGAGGAGGAGGAAGAGGAGGGATGGCGAAATAGTTTTCTCAGATCTTGATATTTTCTGACAGGTAAAGGAAAAGGAAGTCAAGAGAGATGAGAAGTTTGACGTGTCCGTGTCCGAGGACGGTCTGACCTACACCTTGAAGATTAAGGACGTGAAAGTCAGCGATACGGGAGATTACAGCATCAGCATCGGCGACCTCACTGCTACCGTCCCACTCTTCATTGAAAGTATGAAGCGTCAACTTTTCACCATCTCTGACCCTGTTAATATGCTCTGTATGTTGTCTCCTTGAGGGCTTTGTCCCTCTATATATTAATGGAGCCACAATCTTTCCCCCGAAGACTTACAGGAGACGAATGTTCACCACTGTGATTAGAGAAGTAATTTTCCTCTATCTTCCAAATGATGTATGGGGGACATAATGAATCCTCTCTCCTAGTGCTGAAAGTAATCCAACCAAATCCCTGCTCGCAAGAAGCTAATTTAATATAGTTTTGTCTGACAAGATGCTTACCAGCCGGTGGTGCGAGCCTGGGGCATGTAAATGTCTTCACAAGGACATGTTCCTGTCCCCCGGGGCAGGACGCAGGGGGCACGGTAATTGCATTAATTAAAGACTGTTTCCTATATGCTAGAAGAGAATTGGGGAGGAAGTTGTAAAAGTCAAGTAAACCCTGTGATCACTCTCATCCTGTTATTCTTTGTTTCTATACCTCCAGGGATTCCCATCACGTTTACCAGCCACTTGAAGAATGTGCGCGTGAAAGAGAAAGGCCGGGCCCACCTGGAGTGTGAGATGAGCTCCAAGGACGCGCACATTCGCTGGCAGAAGGACGGGCGGGACGTTATAGGAAACCATCGCTACATCTTCATGCGCGAGGGCAAGAGGGCAGAGGTCATCATCGAGGACTGTGAGGCGGCAGACGAGGGCATGTACGCCGTCATCTGCACTCAGGACAACGACGCACACGACTATGTCAGCCTTGCCAATCTGACCGTGGAAGGTAATGTTTGTCTGCCATCGCTTCCCATGGTAACCAATCAGATTACTACAATAATAAACATAAACCGACCAATACAATCCCTCCTTCTGTATGTGACCAGAGCGTTTTGCCACTGTGAAGCGAGACATGTCAGATGCTCAGTGTCCTACAGGCTCCACTGCAGAGCTGTGTGTTGTCCTTGATGATGAGAAGGTGGAGGGAGTGTGGCTGAAAGATGGAGTGCAGGTAAGAGAAGATGTCAGACAAGATTTAGTGGCTTTATATCCCCTCGGTGGCCCTGCTCTCCATCCTCTCCATGTCAGCTACTCTGACTCATCTCTCTCATACCTAAGTGCCAAGCAAAAATGTGGCAGCGGTTGTGATTTTTAAACGATGAACAAGCTTAATCTCCTGTTTTGTTTCCTGTGTGGTCAGGTGTCAGAGCTGAGTGGGGCTCAGGTGGTCAAACAGGGAGCTGTCCACAAGCTGATCTTCAATGCTGTCACTGATGGCCACCAGGGCAAATACACCTTCAAAGCCAAAGGAGCTGAGAGCGAAGCTGTGCTGACCATCGCAGGTCAGTGTGTGTCTCTGTGTGTGTGTGCTTGGGCTTCTCATATTCTATTCTATTCTATTCTATTCTATTCTATTATCCTGAAACTGATCATTTTATTCCCAGACCCTCCAGAGATCGACTCCACAGTGCTGGACATGTTGGGGGCTGAACCTGTGACAGTGAAGGCAGGTCAGACAGCCACCATTAAGGTTCCCTTCAAAGGCAGACCCCCTCCTAAAGTCACTTGGTACAAGGACGGAGCGGAGGTCATGGAGGATAACAGGACTAAAGTGGAGCGGACAGCTGACTGCACCTGTCTGGTGCTCAGCAGGTAGGGGGGCAGAGATCTCTGTTTTCCACTGATATATTTTGAGGAATTTCAAAAAGTTAAAACAGAAGTTACTCCCTGATACATCAGTCAATATGTACACTCTATCAATTTTCAGATGCATAAGAGAGGACAGTGGAGCAATTATGCTCCGCTTGAAGAGTGAGTATGGCACCGCTGTTGCCAACCTGCAGCTCAATGTGATCGGTGGGTGGAAACACAAATTTGGCTGCAACATTAACAACAGTCTTTTATGCTGCAACTGCAAAATACTCAAGTTATTGTTATTATCATTTTCTCCAGACCACCCTAAGCCACCTCAAGGTCAAGTGGAGTTCCTGGAGCGATCGAGGAGATGCATTAAGATGAAGTGGAAAGCCCCCAGGGACAACGGGGGCAAGCAGGTGACCAGTTATGTGATTGAAAGGCGAGTGGCAGGTAAGAAGTCCTGGATCAGGGCGGGCGAGGCAGACGGCAGCACAACAGCCTTCAGTGATGATCAGGTGGAGGAGGGCCAGGCGTACCAATATCGCATCAGGGCTGTCAACGCAATGGGAATGAGTGACCCTCTAGAGACAGAGGAAGTGGGTGCTGGAGAGCCCATAGGTGAGGCTTAGGTCATCATCATTTTGCCATCATCATTAAAATACTACTATATTAAAGTACTACTCACTTTTTAATCAATCTACCCAGAGCCTCCAGGCACAGCATCCCAACCCCAGGTCTCCAATGTCACCAAGGACACCATGACGGTGAGCTGGACACCCCCAGCAGATGATGGCGGAGCTGCTGTCCTGGGCTACATCGTGGAGAGGAGGAAGAAGGGCAGCAACATGTGGGTGCAGGCCCACAAGGATCTCATCACAGGTCAGACTCTACAACAGCTCAATCATATTGTTCTTCCCATTATAGCTATCAATAATAGTACTTTGACATGTTGACGTGTTGACGTGTTGACGTGTTGACGTGTTGACTTGTTGACTAGTCTTTTGTTGTTGTTGGCAGAGTCTAAGTATGTTGTGGACGGGCTGGTGGAAGATGTGGAATATGAGTTCAGAGTCACGAGTGTAAACAGGGCTGGAGCCGGCTCTCCCAGTAGCATTTCTAACGCTGTCTTGGCCAAAGATCCAATTCGTGAGTCCTTCACTGCCTCCTTCCTTTTCCTCTCCCTCTCCTCAGACACTAACTGTTGCCATCCATTTGATCTATGACCCTCGAATGCCACTGATTGAAATTGAGACCTGCTGTTAATCCCCTCACTCTCTGTTGTGACTTGTAGGAGCTCCCGGTCTGGTGAGGAATCTGCGCGTGTCTGACTCCACTAACTCCTCCATTTCTCTGAGCTGGACACCTCCAGAGCAAGGAGACGAGCCTTCAGGTTACATCCTAGAGTTCCGCCTGGAGGACGCTAAAGACTGGACCCAGGCCTCCAAGATCCCTATTGCTGGTACTGGCTTCACTGTAGGAGGACTGCAGGAGCGCATGAAGTACTTCTTTCGTATCAGAGCTGTCAATGAAGGAGGGATGGGGGAGTCCATTGAGCTGTCGGAGGGTAGGATGGCCATGCCCCCACCAGGTAAGACCATTTTCCTGCAGTTTCTCGCTCTATCCTATCCTATTCTCAGCCCTTTCTGTTTTTATTTTTCTGACGTCTTTCTGTCTAGCAATTCCCAGGTTTAATCTCCATGGGAAGCTGAAGAACCAGATGGTGGTTCGTGCTGGAGCGGCATTCTGCCTTCACCTCAGCTTCACTGTGAGACACTGTCCAATGTCACATTGATGATTCAGTCGCTTGGTTTTGTTTAATCCCTGAATAGTGTTATATTGTTTTGTCTCCCTCAAGAATAGCACACAATCGAATTGCATCACACAAATCTTTCACAACTTAATTCCCTTTTTCTCCCCCTCAGGGTTCCCCTCCCCCAGAGTTAACCTGGTTTAAGGACGGCATGCTGTCAAAGGGCAGGGAGGTCATCACCAAGGGCAAGAATCACTCCCAGCTTCTCATTTCCTCCTCCCAGCGGTCTGACTCTGCTGTCTACCGGGCATACCTGAAGAACGACTATGGAGAGGCTCACTATGATGTTTGTGTCAGGGTTACTGGTAAGAGATGAACCAATACAAGACCGTTCATCATCCTGTGCTGTCTGTAAGTCATTGGATGGCTTTGTGTTTCTTCCTCACATCCTTCTTCCAGACTTTCCTCGACCACCAAAGAACCTTCGCTTGAAGGAGGAGGTCCCGGGCACAGTGACCCTGCAGTGGGATCACACCCCAGACCTGGCTGATAATGATGAGGGAGCGCATTATATCATTCTAAAACGAGATACCAGTACAACCTCTTGGTTCACTGTTGCTGAGCGTGTGTTTAGCTGCAGGTACACCGTCACAGGGCTGCTTCCTGGCAGGAAGTACTACTTCCGGGTAATGGCACATAATTCTATTGGAGACAGCACTCCCCTGGACTCAAAGGAACCTTTAATCATTTCTAAGAACAAAGGTAGACTTGCAGAGCTTTGGGTTCAACTTTATACCATTTACAGGCAGTTCTGTATTCATATTTGTGTTTGTGTGTGTGTGTGTGTGTGTGTGTGTGTGTGTGTGTGTGTGTGTGTGTGTGTGTGTGTGTGTGTGTGTGTGTGTGTGTGTTTCCAAGGGTGCATCAGCAGCCTCCTGTTGAAGGAATACTCTCCACCATCACGGCAGGTGAAACCTTCTTTCCTGCTGCCACTGAAGGATCATGCTGTTTATAGAGGCCACGACTGCACCATGAGCTGTGCCTATCAGGGCATGCCCACTCCACAGGTAGAGAACCATCTGTTGGGACTTATAGTGACATTTCATCCATATATTGACAGATTCATTGTAGCATACATCCAGCTTTATATATGTCATATGCTTGCAATTGCATAGGCGTGCTGGTATAAGGGAGAATCCAAGATCTCCGACTCCCCTCGGTTTTGGCACAGCACAGCTAACGGAGTGTGTACCCTGGTCATCCCCTCCTGTGGACCTAAAGATAGTGGAGAATACACACTGGTGCTGGAGAACCCACTGGGGATGGCCAAGTGCTCCTGCAACCTGGTGATCTTTGGTTAGTATTGAGGGAGGCAGAGGCTGATGGAGTTAGAGGAAGGAAGGAAGGGAGAACGGAGTGAGGAGAGGCTTCTGACTAATGCCTTGTCTCTCTGCATGCCATCTTGTCTTCCAGATAAGGATGACAAAAGCCTATTGGAAAGCCTGACACACCGGACAAACAAAGAGAAGCTTATCTTGTGAGATGCCTCCATTAACTGCAGCTTGTTTGACCACAGATCTCACATTGTGTCGTGCAGCTGAGTGTTGGAACAGAAGAAACATATAAATCTAATTCGTCATTGATTTGAATCCCTGTTTTTGTTTGTGGCTTGTTGAGAATTGCTCTTCATGAGTTTTCTTGCATCAGGTAGTACATCAAATGCACACTAGATGTCAGACTTGCTGCCATCCTGTTATGACCTGATTGAGGAGAAGATTTGTGTGTGTGTTATCTTGGAAGGACTTCTCCCCTTTAGTCTGCTCGCTCAGTCAGTCTCTCTATCGGTCACAAACATTCTATTTTTTGATAAGAAGCTTTTATCTTTTGCTGTACCAGGCTTCATACCATTTCAACCAAACCGAATGGAGTGAGTTTCAATAATACCCAAACAAAAAAGAGAGATTAAGCATGTGGGGGTGTTTAGAACAAAGTGTCCACACAGCCAACACGATCAAGCATCTAGCACTGACTTCCTCCCCATTTAGTTTGCTAATCTGTCATCTGTTATGTAACTGTGATGTCCTTTGTTTGAATCCAGCCTGGGTGCTTTTTATTACTTCCCCATCACTTTTAGCTGTGCAATTTAAAAATAAAGGGCAAATGTTCTCACATAAAGGCACAGCTTGTGTGTGTGGTCTCTTAAACCCCCCCTTCCCCTCTTAGACCCCTCTCCCTTCTATTAAGCCACAATGGGGATGGAAGCATTACAGGTTCAAAGCACCAACATGCACAGAACCTGCGTCACTGGTGCTTTCTGCTTCTTAAGCCCTTCAAATGAGGCACAACACGGCGGAGGCCTGAACTGAAAAATAAGCGAAAATAGCTCTTGTATTTCTAATTCATTTCATGTTTGATGCATGAATGAGAGACGACGTGATGAAGACCCCGTCAACAGCACGTCCAATCGGCCTTTCAATGGAGCGGTCGGGTACAGCTGCAAAGACAATTACAGTCTTCCTCCTTTTCATGTTTATTTGCAGATGGAGGAACAGTGTGTGCCACCAAGCCTGTGTTTGTAAAGACCATAAGACTGATGGCTCATTTTAAAGGCAGAGAGGAGGTATTTCATGGCTAAACCTTGGCTGAGGATGAATGAGATGCATTTGGGGGAGAACTGGCCTGGATCCTAGCAGAGAAGGGCTGTGTGGTGAGGTGTGTTTGTGTGTGTGTGTGTGTGTGTGTGTGTGTGTGTGTGTGTGTGTGTGTGTGTGTGTGTGTGAGATGGAAGAGGGAAACAGATAGAGAACTCTTTATCCCTTAAAACCCGGGTGACGACTCTTAAAAGGAGGTTTTCTATCTTCGTGGCAGATAATGGAGTGTAGTTACCTAATCAGTGTTTTCTGTTTTTCTCTCAGCTGCTCACTCTACCCAATAACTACACAATAACATCCTGCAGGCATTAGAACGTGATCACATTCTATTGAGCTGGCAAACCGACATGCTTAACCCTAATGGTAATGTGCCATCCAATAGACGTACTGTCAAGCAAGTTTAATTTAATGTTTCCTACTACACACAAATCCACAACAGCGCTTTTTTTTAAAGTTGCTTCTGCTGCTGAGGCTCATTTCCTCCTTAAGGAAACCAAAGAAAAGGAAAGAGAGGAGTCATGTAAAGACCAGAGGGCGTTATGTTGAAGTTGCATTGTAACTGCATTTATTTCATCAATAGATATTCACATTCATAGAAGTTTCACTACAGCAAATAAACAATTTTAATCTCTATAATCCTGAAAGAAAGTGAAAATCAAGGACACCATGATGAAATGATGTTGCGGAATAAAAATGAGGGGGGGGGGGAAATATCTTCATAACAAATACTACTGCATATTATTCTTTATGAATCTTAAATAAAAGACTTGTGGAAATAAAACTTAGCTTTTTCCAAACTAATGACAGGCAAAATATAAACTGGGAAGCTTGAAAAAAACAAAAAACACTTCTACACAGACTTAATTTAATACTTGAATCGATGCCTTTTAGGGAAAATATGCTCATTCAGTCAGACGATGATGCTTTACTCTCTTGTGCTTAATCCATGAAAACAACACTGTCTGCAAAAGTCAGTCCTATTTTAACAACATTACAAAAAATGTTAAGGAAAAATGAGAATACTCTTTAAATGATGTCGAACACAACAATCATTTGTATGAAAGCGACTGGATTTAAAGAGAAACATGACTGGCCTTTCTCTGGGTACGGCACAAAGTACATTTAGTATCACTGTACCTTTAGAAGAGATAAACATTGCTATGCGTTTCTTCTCGTAAGCCCGTAGCTGAGGCCGGAGGGCTGGAGGTTAAAAGCGAAGATTATGAAGCAATCTTTCTGTAATGTAAACGTCTGGGGAGGTGCAGCGAGGACTTCCCCATCGATCATGATGATTGTTGACATGGAGCATTAATTCAAACCTTACTGATCATGCATAAATAATGATGCACAAACTTTAGGGCTCTGAACCACGGCATAGTAATGAGCACAGCACGATACGGCAAAGATCCAAACCCAGATCACAAGAAACGGAAAAAAGGCAAAGAGAGAAAACTGAAAAAAGTGCAGACTTCCTTAGAGGACCAAAGTGAAAGCATTTGCCTCTCTCACTGCGACAGCTAGTGGTTCTAGCTCCACATACCGGCCTCCCACAGCTCTCTCAGGTCCCTTTGTCTGCACGCACAAAGCCCAGGACAACGGGGCTGTTGACAGGCTGAGGTAAAGTGATGCGCCTCCTGTCCCGCCATCTGTGGGGGACAGGACGGACAGGGAGTCTTCTTCTGTGTGTCGTGTTTCACCGCCTCATCTAATTCCAAAGCTAGAGTATCTCTCAATAATAACCTAAGTGGAAAACAACAGGACCCTCTGTCTACCACACAACAGAAAGGGCTGTTCCACTCTCTGGATAACGGTGCAAGATAAAACATTCAGTCTTTTAGAAGACAGGTCTACTTAGAAAGAAATAATCCCCTGGAGTCAAAACTAGACAAAATCCTGAACATTTGAGTGTGTTGACGACCAAATACAGTCTCTTACAGCTTGTGTTTAGCATTTAGGATAGGATAAGAAATTGGAGCCTTTTGTGGCAAAGGACAAAGGTGCATCTCCCCATCCTGTGCTCCACTAAACACTGATTTAAGACAGTATAGCGTCTCTCAAGTCTCTTTGGAAAGAGGAGGACATTGGCGGGAGAGGAGAGAGGATGCTTGCAAAGGCTGCCACAGAACAGGGGGACGCCGCAATGCTGGCAGGTCAAATTGAAGCGTAGAACACGAGATGAGTCATCCCGCAGACAGACTGACAAAGCGGAGATATCGTGCTGACAGACGTGCTGACGGGACAGAAGGAGATTGAGGAAGTATAAAGCAGAGGTCAGGAATAGCCTCTCAGTCACTGTCTTCCCAGGTCAAACAAAGACTGTGTGTAGGGTTTAGGGTCGGTCACTTTCAAAAACCTGATGAGTGTCAACACCATGTTCTGCCTGCAGATTTGGCATGGTGCTTGGTGCGGTGCATAAACACATTTTGGTGTGTGTGTGTGTGTGCGCGTGTGTGAGTGTGTGTGTGTGTCACTGACAAGCCCAAGGTCACCGACCCGGCAGGACAAAAGCCATGATAGCAGCTCTGTTTCTTTTTTCCGTGACCGTTTTGTTTGGACCTGAATCTACACGTTCCTTCAGCAGCGACTCACACACACATACAGAACCATACAGCATATCTGGGTACATCAACATCTACCACAACAAAAGACAGGAAGAAAACAAAGGTAGGGTTAGGGTTGCAATACGGTACATTTGTAATTAAGTAGCTGATTTTCCTTCCATATATAAACTTAGTTAGTTAGTGGTCAATGTCAGTATGCATGTCCAGCAATGGGAATACTGAGGAAAGATTGGAGATTCATTGCACCTACGCAATCCAATTCTACTCTAAGTCAATTAAGTAGTGATTGGTGTGAAGACTGGTTTAAGAACAGTGTGAGAATACATAACAGATATCCAGTGGTGTGTATATACGATGAACATTTCCTCCATACAAACTCTGATAGTTCACAGCATTCTGGCCTTGAGTTGGTTTTGACTCGTACACACACAGACGTACGCTCCAGCATAAACAGCTGAGACATATACAACACACACACACACACACACACACACACACGCTCGTTCCAAGCATGCATACAGTACACGTAGACGAATGAGTCAAGAGTTACCGCTTCTTAAATATTCAATAAGACACTGATTTCTAGCTTTTCTTCAGAATTGAAAGGTTAGAGGAGAAATGTGGGACGCACAAGACGGAGGGACAAGATGGAGTATTAGGAGGAATGGGAAAAACTATCCCCTTGTTTCCACATTCCAGCTCTCTTGTCTCTTTTCTTCATTTTGGGGGGCTTGTGGAGATCCAGTCAGGACGCCTCGGGGGCCTGTGTGTGTGTCATTACATGCATGTTGTGTGTGCATTAGTCTTTCTGAATGCATGCAGAGGCCCAAACACAGGCGATGAACCAAACGATCCCGTAGCCCCTTTCTGTTCAGTCATCATATACAGTAGGTGCAGAGCTACTGGCAGTTTCTGTCACTGTGAGAGTATTATAAACCCTATCAACTGTTTCTAATACCTAAAACCCAGCAGGGGGCCTAAATGTCAGACGTGTGCGTACGGACACATTTGCACCGACATTTTCGTGGAAGCTGTTGGCAGGCGGAACGCGGGGAAAAGGAGGCGGAAAGACTTATAACACCTACAGGAGTAGCAGGTGTTGTGTGCGGCATTCTATTACCCTGGAGAACACACGCTGGGTTAACATCTACATGCTTCAGTGGAACATGATACCTACGGTGTGTCGGGCGAGACAGCAGCAGGAGGCCATCAATAATATCTAAGATGGAAGAATCCAGCCTCCATCTCTTCTGTAACATAGACTGGGTTTCGCTTGTGTCCCTCTGTACGTCCGTCTGTCACATCCTACTGGACCAAACTCGGTTCATCCAAACACTGGTAATGTGTGTGTGTGTGTGTGTGTGTGTGTGGATTGGATTTGCTTGTCTTTGTCAAATAGTCAAGTGAACAAAGGCAGTGTGGTTGTTGTGAGTGAAATGTGAGGATCTACAGACAATCGCATAGCACCTTTAGATCAGGTGAACACACACACACACACACACACTGTGGCAGAGAGTCAAACAGCTCAAATCATATTACGGGTCAACAGAAAGAGGGTGTGTGTGTTACGGATCAGTGCAGAGACTGAGTGTGGAAAGCAGGTCGACTGTGTGTGTAAAGGAGGGCAAGGGCAGTAATCAAACACACACATACACACTACATCTCTCTCACACACACACACATACACTACATCTCTCTCACACACACACTCCTTAAGGGTCCACATTTAAATACTCCCATAATAATTAAAAGTTAATAATATTAATAATCTGTATCGCAAGTTACTATAACTACAATTATCTCCATGGTTACTAGGTTGAGATATTCATACTAGTGTCAGGAGAGATAACACCATGTTTGTTTTGGTAAGTAAATGTGTGTTATATTACCATGCTAGTAGGGTAGTAAGGTGGTGTGAGGCTGTACTGGACAAGTCACCATGGTAACACTGGCGTGGGCGTGCCACACTGAGATGAGGGTCGGGGATCCGGCAGTGAGATGTGTCCATGATCACACAGGGGCAGAGCGGGACCGGCTTCCCAACCTCGGGAGTCGTCTCTGCTGAGGTCGCAAGGGCGCTCATGTCCTCTTCTTCCTGGCCTCCTCCACGTCCTGGCACTCCACGGCGGACAGAGCTATGAGCATCTGGGCGGCGTAGTAGGTGGCCATGATGATGGCGCGCGAGTGGGGCACGGGGAAGCAGAACTTGTTGACGGCTATGGTGAGGTCGGAGACCATGAAGAGCACGGCGCCCAGGCAGGCCGACAGCTTGGTCCAGGTCCACAGGTCGTTGGCCAGCTGCACGCCGGCGATGGCTCTCCAGCCCATGAAGCCGATCAGGGCGATGTAGACCGCCACCAGGTAGGTGAAGGGGCCAGACAGGTACGGGTAGAGCAGGCTGTAGCTCAGGCCCGACACGGCGGTGATCACCAGGCCCGCATTCAGGTTAAGGGGCTTCATCCCAAAGGCGGACGAGTAGAGGATGTGGGTGATGGCAAACATCAGGAGGCCTGAGGGACATGGGAAATAAATGTGCGATTTTAGTTTGTCATCATATTGTGACCACATAGGAGGAGAGATGCAGGTGTGTTTGAATTGAGCTGATTATGATTGTGGGAGAATGGGGCCTTGGGAAAAGATACAGTACATCCTCATATATCATGTCATATAAAAATAAGATCATAAAGAATGCACTCTCATACAGAAGCACCCCCTATAAAACCTGATGGAAGCTTTGTCGACTGAAGCCAGAGACGAGATGAAGCATGACACGGTGTCATATTTACTTTATAAGCAACTGAGACCGAGGGCTTTTCTTTTTTATAAATAATTAAGCTGTGAAAACCTGTAATAACAGAGGGAGAGTGGAGCGTAGTGCAGATGTTACTCAGTAAGGTGCGCGGGGGCGTTTTCTCCTCACCGTGGACGAAGTAGCCCTGCTCCTGCCAGATGAGAAAGGCGTCGCCCAGGGCAGAGAAGATGAGGCCGGCGAATATCTTGCGGGCGTTGGAATGGGTGCCTAGGAAGTTGATGCCGTGTGCCAGCATGAACACCCACAGGCAGAAGATGGGAAGACATTTGATAAGGGCGCTGAACCAGGAGGGGCTAGACGTGGGCAGCCACAGGACGAAGTACACACAGGTGGCTTTAAAGAAGGGCACCAGCTTAGGACCCTCGCTCTTCACCTGAAAAACACATCAGATGATATCACATATAAGCACTTTCATTTTACTCAGCAAGTCAGAAGGATGAGACAACAGCAGTCAGCACCGTGTGTGTTTGTGGTGCAGTATCACACATGTGACGTACACAAAACAAACACGCTAGTTCCTCCTTATTTTGTCGGTTCCAATTAAAACAGAGACTCCTGCTTGTTCTGTGTGGTCACCAGTCTGGATCGGTGGAGTCGGACTTGCATGTGTTTCTCGGTTGAAGCAAACTCAGCAGCTCTTGAAGGAGGTAATAGGGGAAACAGAAAGTGCCTACACAGTTCATTTGCCTCCCTGTAACCTCTCCCTCTCTTCTTTTTTCTGACTCTCTCTGCATCTTGTTTTTCTTTTTGCAACGTGCAGCAGCTCCTCTTCCTCTCCATTTCTCATATTCCATGGGAACGGCCCGGCATATGAAGTCTTCTGCCTCCCTATTGTGTTTCCAACTTCTACTTTTCTATCCAAACAGAGGAGACCAGTGAAAGATAAAGAAAGGGCAAAAGCAGAGCTAGAGGGAGATTTCACAACACTTCCTCCAGCCCCTACGGCTGTGAGAACCACCAGGGTCGAGGCAGATGGCCCTGAGAAAGGAGAGGGGACTCCCAGTGCTGAGCTGGGAGAGGGAGGTTAAGTGAGTGAAGGTTCCTGGGAGCTCAGACCAGTGTTGGGAGAGATGAGGGGGCAAACAGCCGGGGCAGGGTCGGAGCAACCGAGGCAACATGTTTACTCTAACAGTCTAACTGCACCTTCCATAAAAGGATATACTGTAAGTAAGTAGGGCAGAAGAAAGGAAGCAGGGGAAACTATGGGGAAGTGAAGATTTATTGGTGACAGCAGCAGTGCGGGGGGGGGGGGGGGGGGGGGGGGGGTGATAGCCAGCATTCAGTTGACAGCCAAATTTAGGACTGGGCGACTGAGTAGGGCAGAGAGGGGAAGTGAGAAGGACAGAAGGTGTGAGAGAATAGGAGGTCACTCCAGTTCATACAGCTTATGCTCCTGGAAGAGGGGAGGCAGGGGAGGCAGGGGAGACAGGGGAGACCGTTGCGCAACTGCAATAAAATACACTGCTAAAGTACAGCATGGGATCAAGCACCTCCGGCCTGACCAGGTGGAACAAAGGACTGGGGTTTGATGGACACACACACACACATGGTCACACCTTCAAGTTAAGGTGTGCAAATGTAAAAACGAACACATGCAAAGACAAAAACAACACAGAACTCCTCCTGTAGGCTGCAGCTGAAGCACAGGCGTTGATCTGTCTCAACCAAAAGGGATTCAAAGAAAAATGTAAATTCTTTAAACAAAAGAGCCAGACTGGATCCCAGTGTCTGCTTCTGCAAAACCACTCAGCCTGCCAACACGGAAGATGGTATCAAAACAAGCTTGTTTAGGGAGGTTGACCTTCCCAAGGAAACAACACGTCTGCCCTCGCTGTTCACTTTAAACTCTCTACTCTATCTCTACGTCTCTTACATGTGGGAAGCATTTTGCGAATGGGGCAAAAACTACAACTAAGTGTACAGTATCCACCAATACACACCTCTACTCTCTGTTTTGCACTTTGTCTGTGTTTTATAAGACAAATGGCATCATATTAGGATTTTAAAAGCTCCTGGAAGAAATGTGTGTGTGTGTGAGTTTACGTAACGAGTCTGTGCATTCCATTGATGCCAAAGGGTGCAAAGCTGAGAAGACAAGACTCTCAGCTGGCAGGACTCCCAGACAAACAAATAGCCTAACTCTGTGTATAAGGCCACCGGTGGCCACTTAGGCACAGGACGAAAGAAAACACAACATATTTCCATACTGTCTGGGATTTTGGGAAACGCTCCAAACATCATAATTACACAGACAGGGCCAATCTGTTTCAAACTCCAGGCTGCAGATAAGAAGGAGCTCTCGCAAAGCCAAATAAGATTCACTTAATCAAAAATCACAATGGTTCAATTGTTATTAGTAGAGTAAAGAATCATTGGAAAGAACGATAGCAGATCATCGGGTTGTGAAGAAGGCTTGGCTTGGCAGTGACAGAGGGGATATAGATTCCATGGAGGAAGGTGGGAGGGAGTCAGTGATTCCCATAACCTTTGGCCCTGTTCATGCTGCGTCTAAGAGCCATATTTTATAGTGTAATTGTTCAGCGGGAGCTTCCCTTTCCATTGTTTCTTGTGTACACACGCTGTTATCTACACAATGAGGACACAGCGCTGAGGGACGGGGAGAGAAACGCATCAAGCACAGATTATGCGTACCTGGGATTCCTTCTCTTTCTAATCTCCTGAGCCATGTTTATGTCATTATTATTTGGAAGCTCTGATATCATAATAGCCTAATTGTATCTTAATACAATGAATACAATGTATTTTGTAGCTGATTTAGGCTGTTAGAGAGGTGTTTGTTTATCTGAGAGACATTAGGGATGCAGTCTGATGTCCCCGGCGAAGAGAAACAAAACATACTGCCTCATTTGGGAGGCAAATGAAATGAATCACTGGGTTATCATCTGCCCTTCCGAATGATCATAAAATAAATAAAGGCTGTTTGCAAACCACTGAGGTGTACACAAACGATGCCTGTGTCCTCTGATACAGAATAACAGTTAATGGCGTTCCAGATTTGCATGGCCATCCATCAATAATAGAATTTATTTTCTTCTGAAGTAGCCCGCGATCTAAAACAACAACAGGGTACCTACAAATGAGTCTACAGTGCTGTTTTACCTGTGTTAAACTAACGTAAACAACATGTTTCATGACACGCAGTCGAATAAGGAATACGCAGCTGTCAGCGACTAATGCTTTGAACAAACGCAAAAAAAGCACAGGTAGGATCCAGTACTTCCTGGATAACATGTATACATACTGTACATCCGGGATCGTATCAGGGTCAACAAGGTGAAACATGGAGCCATACAGCAGACGTGTAAACTCGTGTATTCAGTTTGGCAAAGTGACACTGTAACATAAGTATGGCTGCAGCAGATGCAGCTGGTATACGAGTCATATGACCGTGTTATTTTGATGTTGTCTCACGCAACAGTGTTAACCTCAAGGATACAGCTGTTGTATCTGAAAGGATAACTTAGGTTCAGTTAGGGACAAGCACAGTACGGTAAGTTCATAGAAAATACTCCTGACAAATACAAATAGGTGTATCTGTATACGATCTGATGGATCAACTCTGTAGCTTTTGCGAAGGTCATAAAATGAGTAGTAAAGGAAAGAGACTGATGGCCTGGAGTCTGGCAGTGTTCAGACAACAAAAAGACGATTAGTTGGCTTGCATTATTGAAATCTATATGATGGAGACAAATTCTATTTTTAGATGATGTAATCCATTTGAACTAGTTAGTTCTTGGAATGTGGAGTTTGGAAGATCTTAATGGTGGCGCTTGAGGTAGCACCAGTGCTGACCTTGAACTACATTTCTGAACTCCTGATCCCATGATTTATTAATGGTCACAGTCTGAGCAGGGGTGAGGCGTCCCTGACAGAGGATCACAGGCTACCTAATGATCAGCTGTTATTTTAAAGTGCGTCTAGCTCTCTAAAGCACTTAGTAAGAGTTGTTTATAAGTTATAAGTTATTATACAATGATTATTATCTCAGTTTCTCCATGCTTTTGATCTTTGGAAGCTTGTACCTTGACATTCACTCTCAACATCCTACCAGGGCTTTGGCTTAGTTGAAGTTCGTCACCGTAATAAACCTCATGACCTACTCAGCATCGCCGGTCACTAAGGAAACCAGTATGCCAGGCAAACATTCCTCTACACAGGCTGCCTCACAGTAACCACATAGGCTGCATGCGGTGTTGTTTATTGTTCCATCCTTCACAGCCCTGCAAATAGTGTAAAATGTTATAGCAGCTTCTGTCAGTAAGAGGATGCTGGCAGCTTTTAAATTATGTATATGTCACGTTTCTTGTTAACAGGAGGAACTTTTTTTCTCTCCATTTGAGTGAAGCAGCTGGGTGTCAGTGGACAAAACAGCAGTAGAGACATCTGTGTGTAGTGAAAAGAAAGGGACTGCTACAAAAGAAGATGAAAGAAGCAGCGAGAGCACTTCACAGCGCATGCGTCAACGAAGGCTATAGGGAAGAAAAAAAGACAAAAAGGACGTCACATGACAGCTTTTTCTTTATGTTTTGGAAAATTGTGGAAACGTTCAAGTTAACGAGGGCCTTCGCGAGGGTATAATGTGATATTCGAGACATAAAACAAGCGTTTAGCTGCGGAATATACAAAGTTTGAGCTTCGAGTGTAACGAGGCAACTGACCGGTGAGAACAGCGTGGGTGATAAAGTGGACCTGCAGGTGGTGTCGACTCAGCAAACAGGCCTTGCAATTTCGCTTTAATTTAATAAGGAACTGATGAGCTGACTACCTTCGGAGGTGAACAAGGAACACTGAACAAGGAACACTACCGCTGTTAGCCGCTTCTCTTCGGAATTGTGATGACATATAGAGGCTGGCTCGAGGCCGGTACTCACCACTGTTACCGGAGAAACCATTTTGTCGTTCTGCCTGAGGAGGTTGCACGTTTAAATTCGGTAAAGGTCCACCGGTTTCCCTTGTGTGCCTCTGTGATGCCGATTGTTTTTGTTCTCTCTCCGGTGGGCGGGCTGACGTCAAGTGACCCAGCCGCAACGTGGGCAGGGATTTTATTTCTGACCAATGAACGCCAAGATTGCTTATATGTGGGCGGGGCTTTACATTAAGAACGCCCTGGTAGGAGGAGTCAATCTGCTGTTTACATGCTGGAGCAGATGGCCTGTATTTACATTTTAGAGGAATTGACCTCTTTGATAACGTTGGTTCTAAAGCCCATTTTGATTGTCTTTCTTTCCTTATTTCTTTCTTTCTAGTTGATGGAGCTATGCACTTTGTAACCTTGTCCTCCTTTTGTACTTATACTGTCATGTACTGTTCCCCCCATTGTATGTACTTCGTACCCCTTGTTGTGTGTACTTATCGTGCACTTATTATCTACTTGCATTCTTGCACTTTTCATTACTGCACTAGTTGGGTGATTTCTGATTTCTGGTTCTTGCTTTCATGCTGTACTGTAACTGTAACTAATTTCCCTCGGGATGATAAACTTTCATCACTTGCCTTAAACATCACTTAAACATCAGACATATCACATGTCTACGGTCTTTTGCAAGTGTTAGAGCTGCACAGTGTAAATACATTGTGATGAATTAATCTGTTGTTTTGACAATTGAGACTCTGCTACTCTGAAAACAGTAACTAATGTACATACAGTATTTTGGTGAAATAATTAGGCCCCGACACCACAAGATGGAGCCATTTCCCACCATATCGCACATGCAGCACAGGCCTCTGGTACAATCATATCTGCTTCCCCCTACCGTCAACCTGTTTGGTTTATTCGTACTTTCTATTTATTTCGCTTGCAAATATCGCAAACATGCATTTAGACCTATTCTGAATTCCCCATCATTAAAAAAAATTATTTCATTCAATTAAATGTATCATTATTTTCCATCTACTATCATGTGTTTTTGAATGTTACCTTATATTGATCATTTTAACTTATTTATTGAAAACGTCAAAAGCTGCAAATGTGAAAGTGTCGAAGTCAATTTGAAAGGTGTGGGTACTCGTCAATAAAGATAGTAATCTTTACCGGGTCAGAAATTCAAACTTCTTTTTCACACATGTATAAACTAGGAATAATACTGGTCAGCTGATACTTCATGCCAAAAAAAACATGTTATATTAAATACTGACACTAACAACAGCACACATATCGTGTATCAAGAAAATGTTGCTTTCTGTTTGAAAAAAGAAGAAGATATGAATTGAATGTATGAGAAGCGGATGGGGGCTTTTTGCCCAGCCGGAAGTACGCGCAGCTGAACCCTCTCGCTTCAGTTGAATAATCTTTGTTCTCCTTAATTTTCTGTCCTTAACGCTGTTCAGCGTCGCTCTAGCCACCATTTGTTTTGGTGGCGTTTCTGCTGCTCGTCCGTTAGAAAGGTTTGACCCGATAACGACGACATTTTGATGGATCCTACCACGGTTTGTTGTGTTAGGTCCAAAGTCGTCCCTTCATCGGAGCCTTGTAGCCCGGCCAATGATAGTTAGCCTCGCTATAATCGGCGTCTGTCAACTTCGCTTGGTGTCATCCGGCGAAGTGAAACAATCAAACGTGTGCCGTTTTCTTCCCATTGATTAATAGTTGGTTCGTAAATTGGTTCATTATAATTCGTGCGCTCGGGAAATAACATTGAATCCCGGCCTGCGCTTTTGGCCAGTTAGCTTTCGTTAGCATTGCTGGCTGAGTTGAGCAGATTACACCACCTGCTGCCAAAATGATGGATTTTGATAATATTCTGTCACTCGCCACTCAAAACCAAGGCGGCGGCGATGTTCAGGTGAGTTCATTTAATGTTGTTAGTGTGATACTGATTCACTACGGTAAAATGGAGAACCGTGAACAAATGCCAGCTCATCAGTGAGGATCTCCTCCTGTTAGCTTAGCTGCTAACTTCCACCCCCATGATCCTCAATGGAAGCGTGTGAAAGACACTGTCAGCTTACTGTCACGCTTACTTACACTAATGAATCACCTAACCAACGTTTGGGCCAACCAACCAACTGCTACTTGTTACGTTTATCATGATTAATGTACTATACTGAAGAAGTGTAATAGCAAGCTGTCATCTCCATGTGTTTCGTCTCTCTCAGCAAAAGAGATGCAGTTTTAAAGCTGGACCACCCAAAAAGATCCCGAGGGGCAAAGGTGTCAATCCTGCTGCTGTAAAGGCGCTCCTGAAGCAACGACACTCTGACTCCAGAGTTCAAGGTAAGGGTTACTAAATGAAGTCAAGCTTTTGTGTCTAGCCACAAGCTGAGTAAACATTAAAGGAGATGTTAGTTATTGTAATTTACCTGCTGGGTTTTTTCCTCAGAATTGCAAATGAAGAAAAAGAAAGAGGAACTTCTAGCCAAGAGGGTGGAGTTGAAGTCAGACCGCAAAGCTCGAGCGATGGCCTCCAGGACTAAAGACAATTTCAGAGGCTACAACGGCATTCCGGTGGTAGAGCTACCGAAGAAGAGGAGGACGAAGGCAGAAATGCTCGAAGAAAGAGCGAGGAATCCCAATCTAAGTATGGACGACGACAAATTTAGATATGACACGTACGACCCGGATGACGATGAGGACAATTATGAATATGAACAGTCAGATTCAGAGTCAGAGTCCAAGCCAGAGTCCAAGCCACTGAGACCAGGGAAGTCCTCAGGTACGGGTGCCAATAGTAGCAGTAAGTCCTCTTCTTCCAATAAGTCTGGTGGTCCTCCAAAACCCGGACCACCTGCCATAAACTTTGCAGATTTACTCAAATTGGCAGAGAAGAAGCAGTTTGAGCCGGTAGATCTGAAACCCAAGGTGGCGAAAAAGGATGAAAGACTCCGCACGGCTGAGGAGTTGAGGGAGATAGAGATGGAACGCAAGGCCAAGAGACCGGACAAAGACCGAGACTCGAGGGTAGAAAGAGAAAGACAGGCCAAGCCTCAGTCCAGCTTGGTTAGAAAAGGCAATCCGGAGAAGGAACTGAAGAACTCCAAACCACAAAAACCATCCTTGGAGAAACCTGGAAGTTCTGGTTCATCTGGAAAGAAGCCAAACCCGACACAGGCGAGCGTCAAAGGCCACAGTTCTTCTAAGTCTATTGTTAGTGAAAGAGAGAGAGAAAGACCCAAGACATCCCACAGTGACAGAGACAGAGACCGACCCAGACCAAGCTCATCCAGTGCATCTAGTGCCACAAATGGTAAAGTCCCCTCAAAAGCAGGATCGTCTCAGGTTTCAGCCAAGCAGGGGGGCCCCAGACCCTCCTCTGGCCAACTGTCCCGCACCTCAAGTGACCTTAGTGCCAAAAAGGAGAACTCGTCATTACTCAAAGGAAGACCTGGAGGCGTTCCTGGAGCAAAGCCTTCTGGCACCCCTGTGACAGGCCAACGCTCTCAGCAGTCCAGCGCCCAGCAGCCCAGGCCAACGCAGGGTGGCTCCATGAGGCAAGGACCCTCCGGTGGAGGTCCCAAACCTACAAAGGGAGAACCACTGAGGCCAGGAAGTCATTCTGGAGTAAGACCGAGCAGTAATGGACAGATGAGACCTTCTTCAGGCGGGCCACCAAGGCCAGGGACCCAGACACAGGCAAGGACTGGAGGTTCCCTCCCAGCAAGAGGCCCAGGTGTCCCACAGGCCAGACCTGGTGGGAGTAGTAGTCTTCAGGGTCGCTCTGGAAGTAATGGTGTCGGACCGGGTCGACCTGGCAACGGAGTCGGACCGGGTCGGCCTGGCAACGGGGTGGGACCGGGTCGGCCTGGCAACGGGGTGGGACCGGGTCGGCCTGGCAACGGGGTGGGACCGGGACGACCTGACAACGGGGGTCGGCCAGCTGGCAGCGTCGTGTCAGGACCTGGAAGACCAATGTGCACTGTGGTGTCAGAGACCATCTCGTCCAAGAATGTTGGTGGAGCCAGACCAGGGGGCCCTCCCAGACCAGGAGGCCCTCCCCGACCAGGAGGCCCTTCCCGACCAGGAGGCCCCCCCAGGCCAGGCATGCCACAGAGACCTGGGATGCCACCAAGACCCGGGATGCCACCCAGACCAATGAACAGACCACCAGGTAACAACAAGATGATGATGAAATGATATTAGCTGATGAGGACGATGTAAACTAATAACAGCATGAAGTCATACAGCACATTTAGAAACAAAATGCAGGACTGACGTTGCCTGTATATTATGGGATTACTGATGGCTACTTATGGCAGTGATTTGATATTGATGGTTGTGTTTGAAAGTGATTGACAAAATGGGTTTGTTTGTTTGACTGAATGAAGCATCTTAAAGCTCACATAGACAAACTGCCACGTAAGCTTTTAATGTCAAATTGATGGAGCTTATGCATTAACTGTTCCAGTCATAGTCCCTTTCAACATTGTTCTCTGTGCTATGTTAATGTTTCTCTCTTCTCTCAGGAGACAAACAGACTCAAACGATCTCCGTGTATTAAATGTGAGTCACTGTTTCCCCGTACAGGTACCAACTTGCCGCCCATCACGTACAAGAGAGCCTTTGATGACGAGGAGGAGGAGTATGACTCAGAAATGGAAGATTTTATCGACGACGGCGGCGACGAGCAGGAGGAAGTCTCCAAGCACATCAGGGAAATCTTCGGCTACGATCGAAAAAAGTAAGCGGGACGAACACACGCGCTGTGGTGGTCGACAATTTCAGTGTGTGTGTTGGCGAGTTGATATGAATGTGTGTGTTGTTCTCTCGCACTCAGATACAGGGATGAGAGCGACTATGCACTGAAGTTCATGGAAAGCAGCTGGAAGGATATGCAGAAAGAAGAAGCCAGGAGGTGAGAAGGCAAACGAGTTAACATGAGCTGAACACGTGTCGTTTTGAGATTAGTGCCCGTCAGATAACTTTGTTTGTTTTGCGTCACCAGCCTCAGGATGGCCGTGCAGGAAGACCTGGAGGAGGAGAGGAAGGAGGTAGAGGAGCTGCAGAAGAATACCGCCAAGAGGAAAAAGATGGGCTGAAGCCTTTTTAAAAACCCCCGTGCCTCCACCACGAACGCAAACGGCCCAGTCACTGTTTACCTCCGCCCACTTTGGCGTCTGTCACCGCTTCCCCTTTACCAAACGAAGTGGAGTCACACTCGAGATTTGGAAGAAGAAGGAAACGGAAGTGACGGACGCGTGTCACTCGAAGCCAAAACGGAAAAATGTCATAATGACAAAAAAAATCATGCACAAGTTCCCTCAAAGCTGTAGCAAAAACACAAAGTTCTCATCCCTCTGTTTTATTATTTATTAAACCAAAACAAAAGCAGGTTTTTGGAGTATCGACACGCTTGATTCCTTAAAAACAAAAAGAACTGAGCTCTGGAGAAATGTTAGTGTCATTTTTTTTAAGACTTACAACTACATAGTCAGACATATTTTTGAGCAAAAGTTGCATATTTTTCAAGCAAACTTGATTGTACGTGTAATTTTGCAGAAAAATATCACTCGGTGTGTGTGTGTGCGTGTTTCTCTTTAAAAGGATACGACAGAAAGGATTATGGACTAATGGCTTTTATTTGATCGTCTAGTTTTATGTCCATGTTTGGTCGGGCTGTGACAATCTCGGTAATATGCAGAACAGAAATTATGCAACAAATAACTTGTAGAACAGAGCATTTTTTTGTAATTCTCAATGAAATGAAATAATTTATGGTCATAAATATTGTGGAATCATGTTTTTGACAGAAACATGGCTGTGTGTGTTTTTGTTACTGCATTGCAATCAACACTTTTTTGCTTTCACTCTTCATGATGATGAGGATTTAATTATTCATTCTTTGTTGTTCTGAATTGTGGTCGTTTACGTCAAACAATATATTAGGTTTATATATTTTACAAATTAATGATTAATAATTCATTTGTCCACTTTTTCCTGCATGTATTGATTTTATAAATGTATATATTTAATAAGTTGCCCATAGCTGTGATTTTACAGGGTTAATAGACCGTTTGGTTGTGTCGTTTGCGTTTCGCTCCTTTTGTCCCTTTGGGCTTGTCGTATATCCCAGTAGGAGGATCTGTTGTGTTCCCTAAATGTCATGACGGATCTACAAAGTTTGCGGAAGTGCGGTTACACACAAGTTTACCCGTCAGGAGGGCAGATTCAGCTCCATTTGAGAGGCTACCGGCGTCATTTCTCTCCTAATGAGATGGACCTCCGTTCTGAGAAAATACAGCGGATTCTTTCCAAGGTAAGTTTTACAGTAGAGCACCTCAATGTACAGATTAAAGTTAAATTAGTCTAGACATAATCACCGGTGTTATGTATTAACTAGTGACCATGCAACCTAGTGACTGAAAGGGGACAGAAAAGTTAGATTTCCTCGTGAATATCTTAATGTCATTCATGAAAATTAAAAAATAAGTTAATTTCTTGAATACTACCAACTCATTCGGGCTGAAGTCACCAGTTAACAGGGTCACTCTTAAAGTCACAACACAGCTAGCATAGCAGGTTAGTCCACTGTCACTCTTTACTGAATGGTTGAACCAGCTCTGTTACGTAACGTGCTTTTGAAACACATGCTGCAAAAGTAGTAATTAATGTTTTCAAAACGTACCCAGTAATGAGAAGTCGTAAAATGTAGTTTGAATAAGGCACACTGGTGCTGTATGTCTATTTAAAAAAACATGTTGGTAAAAACAAATTCCAAAATGTCAGTCGATTTTAAACATTATCAATAGCAATAGTAGTAAACCATATATTTGTAGTTAATCTTCACCATAACTGGAGCTGAAGACTGGACAGCTCATGTGCGATGACATGTCAACAGTACTACAAAATAAAAGCCTGAGTGCGTTCTACAAAGTAAAATCAATGTCCCCTGATATCATCTGTCAACTCAGCACTTGCTTTCTTGCGTTTTTGCACTTTTGTAATTAGTACAAATTCCACGATGTCGCCGTCGAAGAGTTAAACAAAATCAATCGGATCCACCCGGAGATGAAAGCAATCCCAGACACGTACAGTGAGTGTTTCTGTAGACCTCCACATTTTCTTCACAAATTCAAAGAGTCTGTATCAAACTGCTAAACGTGTCCATTGCCTGTTTCAGCATTCAGTGACAGCACCCAGAAAGACCTCCTGAAATTGATTGGGAACATCCCCGTCAAGTATGAAGGTAAGAATCATCAGATGACAAGACGAGACCGCAACCTCCAACAATTCCAGGGCCATTTATTACATGGGAAGAACAGGAATCTGATCCTGATGTAGGCTTTGTTCTCGGCATTGATCTAACTAGATATGTAGTCCACCCATTCATCCATTTTCCACTGCTTATCCGGGTCCGGGTCATTGTCACTGTCAGAGTTTCCCTCCCTGTTGTTGTGTTCAGCGCCTTAAGGCTACGATGTACTGACCTCAGCCTCTCTGTCTTCAGGCCGCTCCTACAATTTCCCAATCCAGCTGTGGTTGATGGACTCCTTTCCCTTCACGCCTCCCATATGCCTGCTTAGACCGACTAATAACATGGTGATCAGAGAGGGCAAGCATGTGGACGCCAAGGGACGGATCCACCTGCCTGGACTGCACGGCTGGGATTATGTAAGGTCTAATACTTCTTCTTAAGACAGAAATCTAATGGATGTGTGGCAGTGATGTCATGTTCAGTTGTGTGTTTTCCTAACAGCCCAAGTCATCCGTGGTGGTTCTACTGTCTGAGATGATCGCCAAGTTTGAAGAGGATCCTCCACTGTCGGCAAAGAGCTCAGGAGAGAGCCAACCCCACGATCTACTGGCCTTCGTCTCAAATCTCCACATTAATGAAGGTGCTTTGCTTGATCTCTATCTAATGTTAGCTGCTGATCATGAGCATAGTGATGATGTAATTTTGGGATCTTAACTTGTGCTGTACAGGTGATGCCAGACATCATGATCAATCAACCAACAAAGTCTCAGTTATTGGGGGAGGAGATCTGGGAATGGCGTCTGTGTTGAGCATTTTGGCAAAGGTTGTTCCCTTTTTTGAATTTATGACTCAAAGAATTAAAACCTCATTGTCTCATATCCTCATGATGACACATTCTCTGCTTCTCATCCAGGGCAGTGTGGATAAACTGGTGTTCATAGATGTTGCTGAGAGTTCCACTAAATGCGGGAGTACAGACCTCGAGATCTTCAGTCTGCCGAAGGTTGAGATATCCAGAGGTGCGTTCCATTTTACTGAGACAAACTGTGACCATGTGTCACCAGGATGATGTCACCAGGATGGCATTTTATTTAGGCAGAAACTTTACTGCAAACCTCCTCGACAAACAGACTTTGTTTAATTCTTCCTGCTACTGCTGTTCTGAACTCGGGATGCTATAATTCATTCTGCTTCTTACAGAATTTATACTTTTACAAAAGCTTTAACTACTTCACGTCTACTATTCATACTTATTGACATGTTTACGGTTAGAAGCAACAATGTTCAGCGTTTAAGTGCATTAACCTCAATCCACTCTGATGTTTGTTTCTCTGCCGTTAGATTTTTCCGCCTCAGCAGGCTCTAAGGTCGTCGTGGTGACGGCAAATGCCTGGAGCAGCGAGCAGTCGTACGTGAGCGTGGTCCAGACTAATGTCGACTTGTACCGGGGGATCATCCCACATCTGGCGCGATACAGCCCCAACGCCGTGCTGCTCATTGCTTCACAGCCCGGTGAGCGACGTGACGAGAAAGGGGATGGACTGTAAACCTTTTAATACAATTTCTGGATATATTTCTTGACTTTATACGTTTCTCGTCTGTTTCTTTACTCCTAGTGGACATCATGACCCATGTGGCGTGGAAGCAGAGTGGTTTACCGCCAACTCGGGTGATCGGAGTGGGATGTAACCTGGACTCGGAGCGACTTGCTCACACTCTTGATATCACACTGAACACTCACAAACAGGCCTGGGTCATAGGAGAGCTCTCTAACAACAAAGGTGAGCCAGGCACATGCTGATGATGATGTCACCGCCATTCACACCACTTTATGTGGCTCTTTTGTGCCGTCGTCACTCTTTGTTTGCACATCCGTCCTTATGTGTTGTTTTGTTTTGAGTGGGATTTTCTTAACCCGTGCCGCTGCATTCCTAAGGTGACACGTTGATGTCATGACGCACCTGCTTCTGCTCGTCACTGTTTTTCTGTTGCAGTTCCTGTGATGAGCAGCATCGGTCTGGGTTCTAATGCCCAGCCAGAGATCGCCCAAGGATCCGGCTCCACCAAACCGCTCTTAGACAGGTGCAGTCATGAATGAGTATGACGCTGAAAGGTTGACATTGCAAACAGGTGCTATGGTGAATTTTAGGAAGAAAACACTACATAAGCATTTTCCTGACTTAGTGTTTCTGTTTAGAGCATTTGAGATGATGAAGAACCGAGGTCAGAGGTCGTGGTCTGTGGGTTTGTCCATTGCTGACATCACCAACACTATCCTGACAGACAGGACGAAGATCCACTCTGTATCCACACTGGCTCTGGTACCAAGACTTCTACCATTGACACCTTTTATTTATAGTTAATTTAGTTTTTAAATCATGATCTACATGAACGTTTGGTAATGGAGGTCTTGGTAGTGACTGTGTGTGTTGTGCGTTTGCATGCTCTAGGGCTGGGGTGGCATCGGTGCGGAAGTGTTCCTCAGCTTGCCGTGCGTCCTGGGATCAAAAGGTTCCACGCGCCTGGCTGGCGGGACGCTGGGCCAGGAGGAAGACGGCAAACTGAAGGACAGTATCACCTCCCTCTCTGACCTAATGACTCAGCTCAAGATATGATCGCGTGTGCCAAAAAGAGCAGCCTGAGAGTTCCAGACTGAAGTGGTGGTCCTCCAGCAGATGGACGGTGCCTGCGCTGAAGTGTAATGCAGTTTCAGTTTATCTACACCGGGAATTTGAAGGATGGAGAGAAGTCCTTTCCTAAATATAATGTATATGTAAACCTCTAGCTTTGTTTCCTCAATATCCTGAGTCATTTTGCCTCGTACAAGTGCAATTTCAAATAATGTTCACGCAATCAAGTATGATGCAGCAAGCAGACTGCTGATGCGTCTTGTTGGAAGCTCACACGGGTATTTTCAGCGATTCTGCTGATTAGACGTTTCTCAGATTGAAGGCGGCAGGCTGGGTGCCACGTTGGGGTCACCAAAAGTTCTGGGTGCCACAGGCCTATCAGAGTCGTTAATCAAGCCTGTGTGGGTGCAGAGCTTTAAATAGGCTTCCTGGCTTTCCTTCGTTATGTAATTTTCTTTAATACATTGAGGTGCTGGCTGGTTGTGTGTGTGTGGTACAGGGTACTGATAAGTCAAACTGGATTGTCTTAATCATGAAGTTTCAATGCTTTCTAACTGACTGGATGGATATTTTTGTATTTTAATGTAAGTGTAAAAAGTTTGGACATGCCTTTCTATTTAAACATGCCTTGGCACTTGCTGCTGGATGGACTGTGTGTTTCACTACAGTGTGCAATAAAATATCTGAAACTAGATTTGTTATCTCTGTCTCTGTGGGAAAGAAAACAACAGGCCAGTATAAGGTTCATCTCTTTATAAAACTCAGGTAGATGTGTGTGTTCATAAACTTTGGTCTGAGCCCCGAGGCTGACGAACCCACAACATGCTGTGTACTTCAGATAGAAGCAGGTGATCGGGTCACGTGACCAAAGACACGCCAATACTTCAAAGACCCTTGGATGCTTAGAGGTCTGCATACTGATTATTGGGTGAGACGGATCAATCGGACCAAAGTGTATGAACGGACGACACATCTGATAAGATTTACATCACTTTTTTGGCAGTGTCTCTGAAGAGAAAACGTACTAATAATTACAAAAGCTGTTGGTATTCAGTGCAAAACATGGTCATATATGGTAAAGTTATACAGGACAGAACAGAATGGAAATCTACAGAATAAGCATGTTTTGTCTTTGGGTAATTATGGCTCAACCTCCATTTCTATAGAACATTTACGAATGACAAAAATAAATATAAACCAATGGCTCCGAATCGGTGTGCATATATATCATCCAGAGAGACGTAAATATGGCAAAGCACCAATATGGCATCTGTCCTGTATTCTTGTGTCTAGTGAACTCAGTAATGACACGCTAGTCTAAACACATACAGATATAGGAGGCATCTGGGTCACGTTCAGCACCACTTTACCCCAAATCACCTCATCAGTGGACTCCTCGACTGTAACTAACAGGTCTGACCACTAGATGGGGCTATGCTTCATAAATATCGTTGCTACAGAGGAGTTTTCAGCTTTGAACAGTCCTGATCCATGCAAGGCCAAAGATATAATCACTACCATGAAAAGTCAATAAACCAACAGATAGAACACTGATAACAGGTTTGAGACATTGATAGCGGGACAACAAATCTCCTCCAGAACTAAACTGACTCAATGGGGCTCCAACAAAATGAAACACGTTTCATTCAAACGTTTACATGCTGCTCCGATGTGTGAGCTTGCTCCCGGTGCGTCCTAACCGCAGTATAAACGCATAGGTTTCATGTGTATTAGTAGAAATGACCTTATATGGCGGCCTCAGAAGCCCTTGTGTTACAGTTGCTACCCTCAGTGCTTTGCGGGTTAAGACACTTTGCTCTTACTGGAGACTTAAATAAGTTGGAGGTGAAACGATGACCAAACTGGTGTTAGTTCACTTTGTTTCTGTGTAGGAGCAACAAACTACAAAGATGACGAGGAGATACAGTCGCCATTTGTGCAGCAAACGGTAACAGGAAGCAGTTTTTATATACACGGTCAACACAAAGAAAACTGCCTTAAGAAAAAAGGTGCAAGTATTACAAATCTGTACATATAAGTAGTCCTTCCTTTCACACACAAAACAAACTTCAACACTGAACATCTACTGGCCGCTGTGAAGACCTTTCTCCTTCTCTTAACTGGCATTGAAAAGTAATCAAGCATATAGAAAAAACTTAATCATCTCTGCATCGTCGCTCGAGCCGGATGTTTTCAGAAAGTCACCGATTTGGGAAGCTGCTGTCCGCCCGGATGCATCCTGCAAAAGTCTGGGCTGGTCTGGACCAACGGCGTTCCTGCTGCCGACTGTCCTGCAGGCCTGCCGTGGCCCGGTGGGGACCCGGTGTACAAAAGCGGGGCTGGGAAGGCGGAATGGTTCCTGGGTCCTCTGGAGAAGGGCTTTGAGTAACTGGGCGAGGTGGATCTCTGCGTGCCCGTGTGGCCGGCGGCGCGACACTGGAAGGGACCGAGTCTGTCGGCGAAACAAGGAGGAGGAGGGGGGATGATGGCGTCCTCCACCCAGCGATCCTCCCCCTCGTACTCTGGCTCCTGAGGTAAACTGGGGAGAGCGCAGTGCGAGGGCGAGAGAGAAGGGGAAGGAGGGATGAACACGGGGGGCGGAGGGACGGGGTACAGAGACGGGTCGTACTCTCTGAAGGTGGAGAGGGACGAGGGTTTGCCGTAGGTGCCGGGGATCTCCTCAGGCGTGGAATCTAGTCCTGGGCTGAGTGGGAGGTGAGCCGCCACGTCCGGGCAGCGGTCGTCCTCGTCGTGCTCGGAGAGGTTGTCGTATTGGGAAGTGTTAGAAGGCCGTCTGTTTCCCGTCGGCACCGGGACAAAGAGAGTTACGGGAAACTTGGTTGGCTTAGGGGGTGGAAGTCTGGGAGGGGAGGAGGATAAAGCTTGGGTCACAGAGGGAGGAGGCTTCTTATGCATGAGCTCCAGGGACATTGGTGGCTTGGGGCTTTGTTTTGGAGATGGCTTCACTTCAGCGGTGCGGTCTAAGACCTGTGATGAAGCAGAGCCTGGGGAGGGAGAGTGAAGCTGGATCTCTGGCTCAGGACTCTTTCGTTGGCATGGTGATTCACTACGCAGAGGGCTTTGGTTATTCTGCTCAGTGTAGATGAGAGGTGGAGGTGGCAAATCCGGAAGATCCAGAATCTCCTCTCCATCCTGCGTGGTGAGAGCCTCCACAGTAAGGGGCTCATAGGGGGGAGGCCAAGGCGTCGGCTCTTCCTGGGTCTTTGGATCTCCAGTCTGGGTGTCTGCTTTTGTCCGGTCTGCCGTCTGGTTGAGGTCTGGATGCGTCTCCTTCACGTCTCTGACCGTCCCCACCTCTGCACAGGGTTTGGCTGGTTTGGGAGGCAGTGGAGGAGCTGGAGGAAGTTTACACGGCCCTTCAGGCGGCAGCTGTACTTGTGACTGCACCGCAACCGCTTCTGGCAAAGGCATCGATGTGTGCGGCCCGGACAGGCTACTGGAGTGCTGGGCCCCTCCGGTAGAAAGGTTATGCTCTTGGGTGATGGTATCTGATTGCTGTGCGTTTGCATGGGGCTGCTGGTTTGCTTTGGCCTCTGGAGCAGACGGAGGCTGCAGAGGCAGATGAAGAACTGGTCTCTCTTGGCCCAGAGGTCTCTTTGGTAACTCCTCAGACTTGGCTGAAAAACAATATTGAAAGATGCATCAACCAAATAAAGGAACCTTTCATATTCACTCCCTTTATTCAGTCCCTAACCCAACTCAATATCAAATTAATGCATTGTGGAAAACAACGGATATAACAATGGAACCATTAGCAAGGCAACCTGGAGTTCAAATTCTCTCCTTTCATTGGTTGGTTGGCAAATGGTGATTCTGATAAACAAACTGCACCTGGAGGAGGAGGGTCCAGCTTTTTACTGCGTAGCTCAGACATGGCAATCTGTAACTGTTCAACCACCACATCATCAGGCATGAAGAAAGAGACGCCCAGGTCCTCCTGCAGGAACTCCCTCAGGTCCTCCAACTGACACTTCAGCAGGCGCTCTGAGCAGACACACCAGACACACACACACACAAGGCCAAAGGAAATTAACTCCCTGAGTGGGTGAGGCTGACCTACGAGCTTTAAGGTCAACGTTAGGAGGCTAAAACCTGGAATACCTAATATTTAATCAACTTGTGTGTTGGGAACAAAAAAAGCTCTCCTACATTCATAACAGCAAGTCAAGAGACATACTCTGCCAGATATCAACCAATGAGCAGAGGCAAACCCTGAGGAAGCATCCAATGAAACGCCAGCATTCCATTCTTCTCCACAGCAACCGGCCACTTTGATTATGTAAGCCGTCCAAGTTAGAAGGCGGCCAACCGAGAGGCAGAGCGCGATGTCGTCCGCACAGTAAAACTCAGCGGTTTGGTAACAGCTCTGATGGTCGCTCTTATCCGGGCATGAAAGCCGGATTTTGCCCGACTCGTTTAGCCCCAGTAGTGCCAACATGGCTGAATGATGTCATCCGCCTCGTACTCACTCTTGTGTAATTTGAGGGTTGTGTAAGCCATGGCACTGAGCGTCTTCTCCCCCTCCAGGATGAAGATGTCCCACAGACGCAGGGTGAGGGTGAAGGGGGTCTGTTGCGCAGGAAACACACAGCGGCAGAGGGTCAAGTGTGATTTAAGGATGAAAAAACAAACGATTTCAGAAGCGGCTCTTTCTGCAGGAGGAATGTGATGAAATGTGCCATGCTTTATTGTTCTGTAAACAGCCGAGCGCCCTCACACACTCACCCTGTCGACGAAGCACTGGAGAAACCATTTGGTGGTGTAAATCCCCGTTGTCATCTGCTCCTTGTCCTGCGGGGTGAGATTTAATGAGCTGGAGTCTCTGCAGGAAGCTTCATTATCTACTCGCAATGATAAATCTCCACGTAGCAAACAGCTGTTAGAACTTGCATGAGAGTAACATTCTGATGTGTTGCGACAGAAGAGCAGATTATAAAGAAACAAGACGAATAAATCAAAACGCATTCCCGCAGACGACTAAGTGGCCGATGAGCCGCCGCATGTCTCATACAGCCGCTATCTCACCATGTGCTTCTTCAGCTTGGGCAACATTTTGGAGAGGATGAGCTCGTGTTGGGCCTGGAAACGATGCAGCTTGGGAAATCCCGGTATGAAGAAGCCTGAAACGATGACAGAAATGCATCAGCGTGTGTGTGTGGTTTGGGAGTAATAAGGTTTGTAACGTCTGGATCAGGATCACCGCTCCTCACCGTGCATGGCGTGCTTGGTGTCGGTGAGGAGCTGAGACAGAGCCCAGAAGGCATCCTCTTCTTCATTCAGGAACATGAGCAAGAGGGCAGCGATCTGACTCATCCCCTGACAGTAGCTCACCTCCTGAGGGAACACAGGAGAGCAGACAGGTTTCCAACGTGCAAATGTGAGGAATTATCTATAATTTATGTGGCGTAGCACAAAAAGCTGGACGGGGAGATACGGGGAGGAGGCTGCATGCATGTCTGATGCCGTCTGGAGTAGACTGACCACGACAAGCAGCTTCAATATTATAAATACATTTTTCAAAGATTGTCCAAAAATTTATTGTAGGAAAAACATCCTCACTAGTGTCCATCATGTCTGGACATTACGTCGCTGAATTCAGTGATTCATTCTAAACAAGTCACTCTTGGCAAGCGCGGGATACGCAAAAACTGGAGACACATATTTGCTATCTGTCCATATTCAGGCCAGTTTATTGTGGAGCGAGGGGGTGAACACTCCAAGGATCCTTTCAAGGAAAGACAGTAAATATAATTAGGGTTACACAGAGGCTAAAGGACACATTCTCCACATTTTTCTCCTCCATCACAGAGGCGAAAGGACAAACACTCTCGCTCCTACTGACCTAGTTTCTTGTGTGTGCAGTGTGTGAGAGGAGAGGAAAGGGAAAGAGCGGACAGCCCCGTGCCCATTTCCTCTGGCTCAAACACCCCGACCGCACAGGAATCAACCTTGCAACCTGATCAGGAAAAGCAGGACTGAACCCAAATAAATGTTTCTGTCCCCTCTCTTCTCTCGCTGTCGTTTATTTGTGACGAGCGGAAGCGATGTTGAGCAACACCGCTCGGGGTGTCGTGAGCGTGAGCGGTGCGCCATTACTGTGCTTTACTGCCTTAACAAGTTAATTTAACGGCCTGAGAATGTAAACACTGAGCCCTGGATGTGAGCTCAGGTTTGCTACGTTGTGTTTATGCACATTCAGACTGAGCCACACACACTCATAAATAAAAAATGTCAACCGAGGCTCCGAACGACACACGGAGTGCTGCAGAGTGCTCGTCCTGTTCTTCCTGCACCCTATGACCAAGCCACACACACACACACACACACACACACACACACACACACACACACACACACACACACACACACACACACACACACACACACACACACACACACACACACACACACACACACACACACTTACCGTGTTGTAGACAGAATAGGCTGCGAGCACGTGAAACAGTGCCTGCTGCCTACAGAGGAAACACAGAAAAACACGCCAAATGAAACGAGGACACAATAATAGTAATAGTAATTTTGCCGTTAACAACATGAATGATTAGTTACACCTGTTTGACAAATGGAAATGTCACGGGAAAAGTCTACTCCTTAAAAGGCACGATACACAAAGCTGCAAAGGCTTATCAAAGTGAATAAACGGACTATTCCTAAGGGCTTAGAAACGATGATTCACCAAACATGAACCGTCTCATCCTTAAACGAACTCCATCTATCAGCACACACAGCCACAGTCGGGCGGTTATTTTTAGTGCTGGGCTGCGTCCCATCATGCTGTTAGTCTGCCGTGATGTTTGTGTAATAATGAAGATGGTGAGCGGCCTGTTAGTCCTGCCGTAACGCTGCAGTTGGTTTCCAAACCTTCAATCACGTGAGAGTTTCAGTTCTTCTAAATTAATAACGTGCGATTCAGAGCGACGCTTTTGTTACGTCTGTGTCCTGTGTGTGTGCAGAGATGATCATGTGTGCTGTGTGGCTGATTCCATCTGATGCTTTCACAGTTGCAGACAATGAATACAATGTAGAGTGTGTGTTCATAATGTAATGCAGAACTAGAGGATGTCTCTCCCCCCTCCAGGCCTCCATAGTAAATAAATGTCTTATAGACATTGAGAGACAGGAAAAGGAACTTAAAATAGCCGCCCGTGTCCCCGTGTGAGGAACGCAGCTGTTTACAGGGAAGGGAAGCAGTGGGCAGTGGAGCAGGATGGTGCAGTGTTTTGGTCTGGATTGAGTTTGATTAAGGTTTGAATAGAAGGGGAAGTACACCGGCAAGGAGAGAGAAGTCAGTCACACACTCTGAGCTGAACTGACCAATGGGGAATCTTCTCAGAGTCACGACCAAACCACAAACACTAACCAAAGCAACTGTGCTGTCATGTGCGTCACACGGACCAAATCTTCCTCTTAACGTTACACAAACTGTAGTGATAGCTGGCAGGTTTTGAACAGTGTTATTCTGCGTGTGTATGGTTTTTATACGAGCGCGCTGTGGGGCTGCACAGTTCTGTACGAATGCCATTTCCTGTGGGGCTTCGTGCACTGACAGGAAACCTAATAAAACACCAAGAGGGAGGAAACCACTCATGCTTTGGTTTTGTGCTTTGGTCGTGTGTGTGTGTATGCGTGTGCGTGTGTGCGTGTGCGTGCGTGCGTGTGTGTGTTGCTGGCTGTCTTTGGTGAGGTTTGAGCTACGGGTCACACCCTGCAGGAGACTGCGCAAGGCCAGACGTGAAAATGAAGAGGGTGACTTTATGAAAACATGAAGGTCTTGGGAGACCCTGAAGTTCAACAAACATGTTGGCGATGTTATGATTGTTAAACCAAAACGTATCACTTCACAGAGGTTAAAGGTCAGATGACTACGTCTATGATCCAGCAGATTTAGAACATATTAACAACAAATTACCATTTGCTCCTTGAGTGCTTCTCCTGAGTGACAGCAGCATGATACTCACTCAGTCATGCTTATAGATTTAATGAGGATTCATTTACACTTGTACACTTGATCTGAATTTAGTTTACAGTTGAAATCTAGTTTAGTTACAGTTTAAAGTACAAATTGAACATTTATAATCCAACCATTTAGTTTTTATTGTATTTATTATGCTTCAATAAGACTCATGCTCATGAAGGTTGTACGCTAAATGATGTCATCACGAGGCGAGGAGGGCTCACGGCTTCCACAAGTAGAAAGTTAAAGTTAAAATACAGAGAAAATGTAAACTGTGACGTAAACACAGAAAACAACTCACCTGACTCCAAAGCGGTCCATGAACATGACGTTGTTCCTGAAGGTTCTGTTGACGTCCAAGTCTATCTGCTTGATCTCTGTGGAGAAGTTGCGGGCTTGTTGCTTCATTTTCTGAAGGAGGAAATGTTTGTTATCATTAGACATAAATAGACACCAGTGCGGGTTTCCATCGACATTTTGCACAATTTGAAGTTGCAAATTGAGAAGTGGTTGAAGGAAAAAACCTGAAATATCACAGAAATGATATAAATTCCAGAGAACTACTGCATCATGGAAAGCCAACGCCATGTTTACTTCTGATCTTAATATCATGAGATGAGCCCAGTCTTGTTCACATGACATAACATCACTTCATGGAAACACTCCCAATTCGCATTTGACTTGACTTGAGGCTGCTGAGGGGGATTTTGGGTTGTAGGATTCATACCTCGTATTTTCCAGCGTTATCTTTTTTGACCTTCTCGATGTCCAGGAGCAGAGCCCAGGCTTGGCCTCTCAGCTTCAGGGGGATGCCTTTATACACACGCTTCACCAGCTAAAACATATGGGACAGAGACTTATGCAGAGACGGATGTAAGGGGAAACACACACACACACATACAAATCAAGACAACGAGAGGGAGGAGGGGGGTGCACTTCTACATGCTGCTTTACAGCCTGGAGCCCTGTGAGAGCTGCTGAATGACAGGGAATCATCAGCAGCACTTAGGGAAATGCCTAAATTGTCTCGACCAGGCAGGAGACTGAAAAGGGCGGAAGGGGTTAGGTTCAAAGGGGAATGGAAAATAGATAATTGAGAGAAGTGGAAACAGTATATCACATAGTTGAGTTTAAAAAAAGGGAAGCAGGAGCCAAATTGAGACGGAGCTCGAGTGTTTTGAAACCTTCCAGTGTTCCAGAGAGCCACGCACCTTTTCGCTGTTCTTATACTTGTCCCACTTCTTCACCATCTTCACCCATTTCTCTATCCGCTCTATCTCCTGGTGCTTTTGCTGGAGAGAGGAAAACGGGACAAGCTTAATTCTCCCTGTGTATGAGGCGAGACAGGGTTTACATCTGGAAAATCTGGACAAAGCCGTACCTTCTCTTCAATCGCACTGGGTGTTGGCAATTCTTTCTCACTGGAGCAGAAACACACACGTGTATTAATGATATGAGAGGTGACTGACAAGAACTCAAATCAGTAAATATCCAAGAGAGGAAGCTGCAGTCACGAGCTTCATGTCAGGTAAACTTACTGCAGGAAGCCAAAGCGGTCGGTGAAGTTATAGATGCTGTAGTCAGCATCCTCCCACGGGTCAATCTTGACACCCTCCTGCCTGCCCTGAAACATCGATACATCCCCTTTTAAAAACACTACAAGCTAAACAAAGAGGTAGGAGGGGAATGAACAAGGATTGAGTGACAGAATGAGTGATATAGACGCTGTTACATTTTGTGATTGTAGACTAATCCTAAACTGTGGTCTGTGTAATGTACATTATCCAGATAATGAGGTCACATGCTCAGCTTTTCCACCTGACCCTTCCCTGACCTTCCCAGGAGGCTGCTGCCCGACCCTCCTTGGAGGCAGCATCTCCATTGTCTGCTTTTTTTCCCAGCTTCTTTCTTTCTTTTCCACCTTCTCACTGGCTGATTTCCTCCGGTCCATCCTTTCTCCAACTTATCGTGCTCTCATTTTCACTCCTTTCCTTGATATTGTCCACCACCCTGCACCCCCAGCTTCTCCAACTCACCCTGCCCAGCACTCAGCTTTTTCTGGCTACTTGTTTGCTGGATTTTCTCTTTGTATGTCATTAGTTTGACAGGATTGCTTATGTTCAGGGTTGCATGTCCATGAGTCAGCATTAGCGTTCCGTTGCACTGACCTTCTCATACTTGGAGATGATTTCAGCCCGTTCCTCTGCTATTAATGTGTCTATGTCCTTCTTCATGTCAAAATCTGAGGGGAAACAGAAAAATCAAGCATTTAAACAGGCATTTGTAGTGTTTTGTAATAACTAGACCCAATTATTTATTTAGAACAGCAATTGACAACCAGTTCAAACGGCTTCTATGTGTTCTATGAGACCTGGAGGCAAATATGTCACAGTAACAAAGCTCTATTAGTCAAATCTATATACTAAAAGCATGGAGGTTCAGGCTGAGCTGATTATGACAGCTGACAATAAATTTGTAAACCCCTCCGACTACCAGGTCATCTGTATAACTGGTTCCAAACAAGCTTCTAATCCACACATGGATAATCAAAGTCATGATCTGAGAGAGCTATTCAAAGTATGTGAACTTCTTGCAAATGAGTTCAAACACGTGAGCCAGCCTGCACAGTGCCAGAGCGCGTTGGCACTGCAGGACAGAAATGGAATGGAATGTTATTAGTTACACCTGTGTTTGACCACTCAATGTGTCAGTCAACGCCTTTGGAGAAGTGTATTGAGGCAAGAGCAGGATCCAGCTGGACATAGAATCGCACTCTCCAACCCCCAACACACACACACAGACACAAGGGCACAGGCCTAACCCTCGCAGCCTTCCATGTCCTGATGTGGTCTGGCAGCAGTTGTCAGGCCTGAGGGGTCATGGGACAACACAGTCTCGCTCTGCATTTGCCAGAAGACAGATGGTTGCAGTTGAAGCAGGAAATGAAAGTTAAACAGTCTTCCAACAAACATGAAAGGACCATAAAGAGATTCAATGTTACCAGAAATCCAAATGCACAAAAATAGTGACAGAAATGACAGTAAATTCTCAGCGCTGTGGGTTGAATCAACGCGCTGTCACACAGAGGGCGACTCTCACTGACACATGGCAGCATGTGGGGCCAGCTGAAGCCCCGGCTGGTGTTTCAGTATGTCTGGCATGAGGTCACTGACAACAGGTGTGGAGGCACCTGCCAAACCACAAAGAGTCCCTTTAGCTTTCCCTGGACTCTACGCTGGAATGAAAACCGCCTAAACTCTCTGTCCACCCTTGTTACTTAGACCGGCTTTAGACTTTATGAAGTCCACTCAAAGAAAGTTTTTTGGGACCCATGTCTGTACATTCTTTGTTGAATACTGTGGTTTAGTTTTGCCTTGTTCTCCTCTAGCATATTGTATACTATATATTAACATTTAGCATTGTTATCTGACCCGTAGCTTCAGCATTCAGTCGTCTCCGTCAAAACAACAGCTGAGCCTTACGTCTCTCTTTCCCTTGTATAACAGGTGGTCAGCCAAGCTAAACCGTTACACAAACGCCGACTGCTGTTCTATCCCGTTCCCCACTTTCTTTCTCGTCTAACTCAGGTTGAGCTATTTCGGTTTTTCGGAGGCATCAGCAGATTTTTTTTTCCCCTAAACATTTGAGTCAGCTTCCTCGGCCTGAACCATCGGATCAGGAAAACCCATCTGGCACATCATGCAGGCTACAATTAAGAAGTTACGATGTCAGAGCTAAAAGAAAGAAGAGCTTTGATCATTTAAACTCTATAATACTGCCATTTCCAGGTCTTTTCTTTTATATATCTGTAAATTCTAAATCAAAATCTGTGGTAGGATAAATTAGGATCCTGACAAATCAAACAATCCCGCTGTGTTCCCTCTTCTTTAGCCCTCCACGTGGCATGACCTCATGTGAGGACATCAGGCTGCACGTGATTGGCAGGAGTTGTGGGAAATCTCACGAGCCAAACTGACCAACTTCAAGGCTCATCCTGGAACAACATAGTAACGCGTCTCCAGCAAGGTCCTCACGGGGGGTTGGGTGTGAGGGGGTCGCAAGTTGTGCTTCATCTTGAGGGTGTAGCTGCTTACTTCCTGTGTTGAGTCTCCAGACTGCTGATAATATTGTGTGAAGGTCTGAGAAAAAAAAAAGGAAAATGGTGTCCGCCACTCCTTCAAAAGCAGACTCGCAGGACTGTGGCGTCTGCCCTTAATAGAGGGAGGAGAACGGGCCTCCCTGGGACCACAAAAAAGTGTTTTTCTGCCCCAAAAAAAGACTAGAAAACAGCAATCCAAGCATCTGACAGACATGCGTGATCCCACAAAGTGACCAGTTCACATTAGCGCTGATGCTATTTTGCTTGTGAGTCACTGACGCGGCAGAGGAACGCCTCAGTGGAGGTTCAGTCAAAAGGCTCTCACGGCTGAATCCAACAAACCGGGTTTGAATGCCTCATTTGAGAAAGTTGTGGTGGGGTTCACGGGGTCAAACAGACAGCAGGTGGAGGAGAAACTGACTCAGCAGCAGAGAAAGTTGCAGCGTGGGAAAAGACTTCACATTGGAAATACGGTCAAACAGCCCACCTGGGGGGAGGGGAGGGGGAGTCAAAAGAAAGAGGAGGAGGGGGAGGAGGAGAGGGGGAAAAGATGACGTAAAGCTCAAATTTAAAAAGAGAGAAAGAATGATGCATTGCAGTGCGATGGGAAGAACAGGCAGTAGTCTTCACATACTTCACCCCCAGAACAAGACCTAAACCAAGTTTTCACACAAGCTATGAATATAGCAGAGGCCGAGTGAGGCAGAAGGGGTGAGGAAGAGGACGGTGGCGAGAGAGAAGTGGTGTTCTCACTGACACCCGAGCAGATGAAACGACAAACCGCTTTCCTGTATGGTTACGTTTCATAAACCGGGTTGCTTACAGGATGCAAGAGTGCAAACCTAGGGCCGAGGTGACATCATTTCCTGTTATGACAGAGCTCCTCTGCATTAAAGCTGTGTACGTACTGTTGTAAGAGACATCGCACCAAGCATTCTGAGTCACTTTTACCAGATTTAAGCTTGAAGATGCAGCAGTCATAACATGACGTAATGATTCATCGCCAATATCCCCAAACATCCTCTGTGAAAGCCTGTTCATGTTTTGACTGGACATTCTTAAGAGTATGATTGAATTGTGTGCGGGTGTGTGTGTGTGTGTGTGTGTGTGTGTGTGTGTGTGTGTGCGTACATGTGTTAATATCTACACAGGCTTAAATCAATAAGTTAAAGCAGATCAGGGTGTGTAAGGGTCAAACTAGAACCCTCAGACCATCTAATTTTACACTGAGATGAGACCACAACCAATTATTTCATACAACATCTCATCACAAACCACTTCCACAACCTGCTGGGACGTGTGTGTAAGATGCGAGTGTAGTTGTTTCGCATCACTGCATCTGCAGGCAGACTCGTTTGGGTCTCATTCCACCAGATTAGCCTCACAGGTTCTGCTCCATTAATGTCAATGGTTCCTCAGTTCAATTCCCTTACAATCCAGTGCAAAGCTTCCCCAGTGCATCTGTGCAGGCGTGCAATGACATCGCCAATGAGAACGTCTACACTTGAACTCTTTATCATGAGCGACAGCTCATCCGTGGCTCCATTCTCACAGAGCGCTGACGCTCTACGCTTCATCTCATCACATAGTTTTGGTAAAGGGCCGTACCATTACAGCGACCAATAAAATGCAGATGCTGTGGCTGTGGCTTGTTAGGAGAGTTTGGGGGAAATGAGTGTTCTGCCTCCTCCGGTCTGTGTGCATATCTGCTTGTAATAAGGGACTAAACTGTTCTGAGGCACAGAGCGAATGTTCAGTGTGAGCAGCCGTGTCATGGCTTATGTATTAGTGTGTGTGTGTGAGAACAGAAACGAAAGACTCTGCCTGTGCGGAGCAGGTGATTCATACACGAATTGACAGAAAGTACAAGATTGCAAAACCTGTACATTGTCTGCCAAGCTCATTGCAGACAACATAGCATGATTTGACTATTTAAAGTGGTTGAACAAGCATAAGGTAATCCTTACTGATGTTACTGCAGTCGTTAATACCACTTTGCATCATAAACTTCAAAGGAATGCCTCAGAATGCAGTCTATTATATTTTCTCTGTCATTAACTTACATTACATTAAGTGAATGCTGGAGGCCTGCGGTGGTTAAAATGAACAAGCACATCTTTCCACTTCTGCAAAGGAAGGAGCCTGACAAGTGACCACATGGCTCTAATTTCCACATGAAAACGTCAGGAAGTCCCAGATGACTACAGAGCTCCAGCTTTTAATGGGTGTCAGACACACAGTGTGCGCAAGCAAACACACATGTTTCCCCAAAAGAGGCAGATAATGAAACAAAGCAGATTGGAGGCAGAGGCAGAGACTTACAGGGATCACTTTCGCGGTGGCTTCCCTGTTTGTAGCAGTGGCAGAGTAGGTTAAGAATTTCTCAGTTGGACTACAGAACGCCTTGTGCTCCACTGTGCACACGACAGGAAATGTTGGTGTCCACAGTGGAGCGGCTCCTGATTGATATCCTGATTCATACAGGAGGATTTTCCCGTTACAGGCTGCAGTCAACGGATCCTTTGTTCATCTGAATGCAACATTTATTTGGCAGTTTCAAAGAAAAAAACAAGGAGAGGTTTGAATTATCGCTTCAAGTTACGCCAGGAAATCTAAGAGAGCTGGTTTGTGATGCTCAACAGCCATATTATACTTTAAAGAGAGGGAGAGGAACCAGATGGACCTTTGGAGAGACAGATACTGAAAGTTAAGACTCAGAGGGTGATCCAGTGAGCTGCAGACACAAGTTGCAATACTGGAAAGAACCAAACAAGGACCAGGCCAAACTTGTACCAAACGACAACAAATCTTTGCTTTTGCATTTAGGATACAAAGCCCAGATCTCTCAACATCCACTGCACCAACAATGATGCAAATGTCAAAGCCGTGTGCTACACACCATGTGTTTTGCAGGTGTGGTGGTCTATGGACAATGGCCAATTGTTCACCCTTACCACAGAGGTTCCTCTTGCGACCTGCTCTGATTGGCCATCGAGTCAAAACAAAGCATGACAACAATGTGTAACTTAATCCACAGCTGACTGGGTCCAGACGCATTTCCGAGACCAGGAAATTAACTGGTGGACGGGAGAGGAACGATAGCAAGTCCCCCCCGCCACCCCCTCCCCTCCATTACTACTCTGAAGCCGGACTAAAAGTCGCCTCTTTCTCGTGTCCGGCTGTAGTGTTTGTGTTTCTCCACAGAAAATAGCCGACACACGGAGACTGTGTGACCCAGGGATCAAACATTCTGAGCAAAGGGAGTAGAGCGAAGCAATAGACTCAGAATAGCCCGTTGTCCCCACGGGGTTCTTCTGTCCCGCTCCTCTCTGCGTCGCTGCTCGCTGTCATCTCACTGTTTCATTTTCCCAAAGACGAGGACGTCGACCAAAGACTCAATCGCTCCATACACTCATACTACCTCACTCATTCCACATCTACAAAACAGGAAATAACTATATGGAATGTGAGGAAGGGGGATACTCTTGAAGCTGAACCAGCCTGAGAACCAAAACCAGTGTCACTGCTCCTTTCCATTGCCTACCCATTACCTAGGGGGGGGCAAAGGGGGGGTCTAAATATAATAATGACCACACACATTTCTAGATGCTGGAGTGGCCGCTCAGCCAGACAGAGGCCCTGTTTCCCAGAGTGGCAGCATGCTCTGGAGGATGGAATGTCAGGGGAATAGTATTCATAAACAAAAAAAAAACCACAGGACCCTGCTGAGAAAGCCAAATTCTCATAAATGGATCATCCTCCTGACAAGGACGGAGCTGGAATACTGGCAGTGAAGTCGGACTTTACGGGTTGGAAATGTAAAGAAACATCTAAAAACTCAAACTAAGGACCAAGATTAGACGGAAATTCCCAGACGAGCTAGTTTAGTCATTCTTTTAGACAATTATCTTCATCGGCCATCACTCATCACCTTAGTCATCCTGACATACAATCTACTCAGCAGAAGTCTGACCTGGACTGATCTGGGAAATAGGCTTGGCTCATTCAGGGACATGTGACAAATGAACACAGTGTATTTAGCCAGAAATATGTTGAAAATATAATTTGGGGAAACATATTGAGTATCTATTTCACCTTTATTTATCATTAATTCTCCATTTCTAAAATCAACGGTCAGATGTGTTGAATCTGACCAAGTGGCCCGGTGCCTTGTTCTGCTCCACTGTTGACAAAAAGCTTTAGCGACCCCGAGCATCAGGCCTTTGACATCCATCATAAAGTAGCCATTCATCCTGTCAAAACAAAAGGCCCGTTGATGCCTTTTCCACTAAAATAATAATATTACAACAGAGAACACCTTAAGGTTTTTACTACAATGAATGCTGCTTATGGGAGAGAATCAAGAAAACAACTGAATGGCGATAAAATTGTTCTCAGTGAAATAAAACCCCAACATCTAATAACTTAATTCAAGGGTTTTATTCAACTATAAAAACTCAATTGACCAGCAGAAATAGATAACTCCTTTTACAATGGGAACAAATGAAGACAAAGTAATCAGTGTACCTTGGTGTGCTTAAAAAAGACTTTTGCTGCTGACTGAGCCAGACTCACAGGCACAAGAACAACATTTAAGTGCTCACACGCTCTGTTATACACGTGGCTCACATCCTGTTGGCATTACAGAGGGCAGTAAACTCATTGTTTAGGGGAGCATTCAAAGCCTCTATCAACATTCTACAAATATAACTTGAGTTTGCACCGGTTTCTGAAGGGATCAAACAATTTTCTTCATTGGATGGAGAAAATAGAGATTGAACATTGTAATAATTTGTGATGATCAATTACTCTCTTATGGACAGAGGGAACGTTTAACATTAAAGTCTTAATAATTTGTGTTTCATTTGTTTTTCCATTGATAGTATATAAATGGGTGTAAAATCAACAGTATTTTTTATTTTAGACATATTTGAAACTTGAATTATAGTCTGTATGTTCAGGGTGCTGTACACACACATCCACAGGAACATACACATCAACATTAACACACACCAACCCATTCATAAAGCACCACTCCTCTACAGTGACTTTCAAAGTGATGGCAAACAATGATGTACTGGATAAGATGAGTGAGTGAGTGAGTGAGTGAGTGAGTGAGTGAGTGAGTGAGTGAGTGTGTGTGTGTGTGTGTGTGTGTCAATGTACACCGGCTGAAACACAATGAAGGGGGCAAATAACTATGACAGACAAACAATGAGCACTGAACATCTGGGAGAGGATGAGAGCTAATCCTGCAGGAGATCCTTCACTCTCATGTCACATCCCCCACTCACATGTACATGAAGCCAACCAGTGACACCCAGTTCACCTCCTATGGCAGACCAGTTAGTGGCGTACTTCTGGATGTTGAAGCATCTGCGGTGTGTGTGAGCCATGGATACCGTCGCCAGTGATAAGAACTACTTTCTGCATATCTACTTTTCTATATTTTCTAGTTCTACTCGCAAGTTATAAATACGGAACTTGAACGCAACGAAAAAGCACGTAAACACCACACGCGCCGCAGTTTGTACACTGAAAATTCCCACAGTGAAGCGCTCCCTCCGTGTCGCTGTCATCGGTAGCCATCAACCACTCTGAGAGTAACATCACAATCGTAAATCTCCCTCTTTAAATCACGCGTTGATGAAAGTTTAACGCAGCAGGAGCCTACACAAAGTGAGGCGATGGCTTCTTTTAATGTCGCGCATTAAACCAAGTTGTAAAAAGCACAATAGAGGCAAAGGCGCGGGTGACAATTGTTCCGGATTATCTAGTGCCTGTGTTAAGTGGTGACACGGTTTCTTTAGAAACGGCAGGTGTTGAAGACAGAGGGAGGTTATCTAATTTACTAATATTAAATTGGCCGTTGTTGAAAGCAGACAACAAAGCGGAGATACAACTTCAGTTACCGTCACGAAATCAACGTTAACCGAAGTATTTACGCTTAAAGTCACCAGTTAACACGGACACTCCTTTACGTTTTCCGCGGCCACCCACAGACTCGCGCGCCCCGCTAACAGCAGACATTGTTTTAGGGATGTGCTTACCTTTTCAAGTGACTTCTCTCCTTCCTCTGCTTCTCTATACCTACAAGTACAGACTGAATCCACTATTCTCATTCTCCTCCTCGCCAGAACAGCGTTTACCGTGCCGTGGGTTTGTCCCGCACTGTGTCTCGCTCACATGAAACCGACGCTGGTCGCACGGCTTCACCCCCAGAAAGTCCACATGTCGAGCGCCGCCGCAGCTGTCCGCCAGCACGCCACTGACAGAAGGATGCGTGACGCACGGGCAAACAGGAGGCGCGCCCCCCGTGGACGGAAGCGGAACTTCCGTGTTTGTGGTACATCAGCTGAGTGCAAGCAGATCACAAATTCTAAATAATCTCTTTATTACTTACATTATTATTATTATCCATGACTGCGTTTTGCTGGATGAGCAGGATCATTTGGGGGGAAAAAAATAATGTAATAATCTATATTCAACAAGATTTCATGTATGCATTTGATTTTTTTTACAACTATTAAAAAATTGCCACTTAAAAATAAATAATGCTTTTCTTTGAATCGTGACAAAATACTACTGTAAAGTTACAACATTTAAAAAGGGGAATTTCCATCCGGATAAATAAACCCGGTAACAAACTGCTTTCGTGCGCCCTCTCTCGGATTAACACCATATTGTATTGTACAGATCTGTAGTGAAAATATGCAAACTTGAAATACATTTACCTTTTTTCGTTCCAAAAATTTGCTTCATAATGTAGGTTTACTTAATTTTTCTTTCCTATTTTTCCTTTTTTCCTATGAAAAAGGAAATGAAAGATGAATCAGAGAAGCTGGAACTCAGACAACCTAGGAGGGAGTGGTAGCCAACAAGAAGTTGGAAAAGCTGATATTGGAAAAGTTAGATCGGATTTATTCCTACTTTAACTATTTCGATTATCGTAACTGTTCAAGTCTGTAGAATAGAGATATTGAGACAGAAACACTAGAAAGAAAGAATCTTAATCATCATCCTTTATCTGTACTTTCACTTTTTGAAACCGTTCTCTCTATCTGCCTGCCTGCCTGCCTGTGTCTGTGTCTGTCTGTCAAGCTGAGAGGCCTGCTGCACTGAGTGACCAGCTGCAGCACGACCCTCCTGGCAGGTTAATGCCTCATTGTTGGCTCCTTTAGTCAGCTGTCAGCAGCACGAGGTGGCAGCAGAAAGCCTGCAGCAGGCAGACTGCAGAGGGGAGCATTCAGGTTGGTGCCATTCTTTTGGACATACTGTATGTCAGCAGGCTTGCATTTTGATTCTCTGTTTCTTACAGTTTTACATTATTGTATTACATGTATCTGTTTAAACATGGCGAGTAAGATATAATATTTTGGGTGTATACCTATATATACGATCATTTGGCAGACGCTTTTATCCAAAGCGACTTACATTACATTACCACCCTTCGCAGAGGGGGGAGCAATTGAGGGTTCGGTGCCTTGCTCAGGGGCACGTTTGCAGGGGCGCAAACAGGCGACCCTCCGGTTCCCAAGCGGAAGCTCTACCCACTGAGCTACTGCCTCCACTAATATATATAGTATATTTGAATACAATTTGAATAATCAAATTTAGCCAAATTCCTACCTCTCTACAAAATAATTCGTCAGAACTTTATCATCAATCATTCTGGTACAACATTATGCATGTATATACACATACCAACAGAGGGCGCCATACCTCCACCACGCTGACTTCAAGCAGGTATATGCTGCCAACTGACTCACCTGTTTACTGAACCAAATCCAAAATGTATGGATGAAATGATTCATGCTTTGAAAACAGTTAATGCCCTGGAAACACATTATTAGAATATCTCATTAAGCATCGTTCAGCTTTTGAGGATTCATTTTGTGTTGTCCTTTTTCAAACATTTTGAATACACAGTAAAATATAATATTTTACCCATTTGTAGTGAAATCTAAATCTCTCTTCTTTTGTCTGTGTTAGAGGTAAAACAACCAAATTCTCATTGTTGCTTTATTGCTGTGTATATGTACTATTTGTTGGTGTAAATACAACACACACCTAATACTATAGCAACTTCATCTGATGTTATTGGCTTACAAACCTGTTCATATCTACTACTTTTTGCGCAGACTAATTCCAAGTTACAGGATGACAAACTATTTTTATTCGATATAATTAACCATTTTTGGTGGAAGTCACCTTGCTGACTTTGTTTTTCTTCCTTTTGTTCCTTTTCACCTGAAGGAAACTTGCCCTGAGTGCTCCACTGCCTGTTTCATGAATAAACAAGATGGTAGAGGTCACTTCTGAAGGAAGCACAGGGAATGCTAAAGCAATGGAAACGTCACAGTGTGGGCTCTACTGAAGTGTTATAATTCTGTGTGCAAAACAGAGCTTATATGTTTGTTTTGTCCAAAAATGTTTGAGATTTTGAAAATAGTGAACTACATATACTGTATAGAGTTCTTCAAATTACAAATTCAACAAATTTCTTTTGTTGAATTTGATTGACTGACTAATCTATAGCTATGTCTGATTATTATTAGTTGTCCAATCCTAATCCATTATTATTGTACCAAACTCTTCATCTTTTACTGTAAAAAAAAGGTGCTGTTTTTAAGCTTGTTTGTGTTTTCTCTTCACTTTCTATTATAGGACGCTGTCAGCGACCTGAGCTAAATTTGACTTTGTTTACTTAACTTTCACCCAACTACATTGAAAACTGTCTTCTGGAAGCAGGAAACGTCAGGGTGTGTTAGGAAATACACTTACTGATTCATTTCTCTCTCTCTCTCTCTCTCTCTCTCTCTCTCTCTCGCTCTCTCTCTCACACACACACACACACAGACACAGACACAGACACAGACACAGACACAACCACACACACACTGGGTGGCGCTGCAGAATACTGGGTGTGGTCAGCACCACACCCACCCACACAGTATGTTTCATTGTGTTTCATTACTACTACTAAAGTAACAACAATAAATTCAGTATTCATATTAAGGTTTAATACAGAGCTAATATAGACGGGGCAAATGTTTTCCTCTTTAAGATAAAGAGGAAAACATTTGCCCTCTAAGGCTCATCTTACATCTGTCTTCTTATGGTTTCAATCTTCCATTTGTAGCCATGGCCACTTTATTAGATACACCTGCACAATCCAATATAAGACCTTTGATTTTTACTCGATAGATAGATAGACAGACAGACAGACAGACAGACAGACAGACAGACAGACAGACAGATAGATAGATAGATAGATAGATAGATAGATAGATAGATAGATAGATAGATAGATAGATAGATAGATTAGTCGATTGTGATAAATGGATGCTGCATTTGTGACCAAGTCCTCGAACAACCTTTACAGTACCGCATTACGCCTCCAAGGGGCGCCGTTGGCAGACTTCGCTCTTAGGCCAATGGAAACAGCGCAGAGTCGTGACGTGAAAAACAAGGCAGGCAGTGTATACAAGTGTGTTCCATTCATGTAGTGTTTAGTAGTCCCTCCAAGCCGCGACAAAACACATCAGGCTGCGCTCTCGGTTTGTCCGCACATTAATAAAAGGCTCGGTGAGTAGAAATAAAAGCTCTGTTTTTGCCGCTGTGTCTTTAGCTTTGTTGTTATGCTAGCAGCTAGGCAAACATGACTGCGGGGGTTTATCCAGAATCGACCCAGGAAATGTGTGAAAGATGTCTGCGTTAGGTCGGCTCACGGCTCGTTTCCTTGTTGGTGCAGAGAGAGGATGTGTGTTTACATGACGTCGCTTGTCTCGGCAAATCCATAGCCTGTGGTAGCAAATTGAGGAAAGCCCATTCAGTGTGTGTGTGTGGGTCTGCGGTCGCACCCATGGAAGCTAATGATCGCGGCTAGCACCCGGCTAGCACCCTGGAGTTGCCCACAACACGAATATAGGCAAAAGTCCAAATAAAGGTCATTCATTGACAGCCAGCTGGCAGCTCGACTCTGCGCAAATAAAGCCGAATTAGACGATGGTAACATACATTCTTGTGTCACAGTGTGTCAGTTTGCTACGAGGGGCGACCATAATACTGAATTATAAACATTATACTGTGTACTTGTCACCTGCTGCTGCTGAAGGTCAGTCACAGCCGGGTTGTGAGGTCGGCTTGACTTAGACCGCGATATCTGCTTGTTGGCGGTAAACACATGGAACGCGCGTTTGATTACATGTTTGGATACATACACGATTTATATATTTTTTTCTATACCAGACGTCATGACATCGGCGGGGACCATGTGACCCCGTTTCACACACACCACGTGGACACACTTGTGTATCATAGAGAACTTTAACCTACATATGACTGTCATGTCTGTTGGCGTTGATGCTGATGGTTAATGTGCGTGTGTGTGTGTGAGATAACGGCATTGTCTGATCTTGTTTGTGTTCAGATGTAATGCAGATATGTTACATTGAGTGTGATGGGATGGAAGGTTTGCATCTGTTATAACGTCCAGAAAATGGACAGAGATCATTTCCAACGTCCATCATCGTCAACATCATCATCATCAGCATCATAGGCTTGATGTTACATGGTCAATTAGTCCATCAGGTTCATATTGTGCCGTCATATTTGAGCGGCGCAGAGCTGCGACCTTTCCCCTAGTTTCTGCTGCACAGAGTGGATCATGTGATGGTGGAGAGAGTAGCTGGGGGAAGGGACTGACTGGCTGGCTGCTGAAACGCTGCTCCTTCCTTCCATTGAAACTGTAAAACGTGTCCTGCTTTCAGAAAGCCGGTACAAAAAAGGGAAGTATTTCTCTTTTAGAATCAATATTCTAAGAGCAGAACCTACAGTAGTTTTTTTTTGCACATTGTCGTTAAAGAACACCGTGACTTTGACATTGGCTTCAACATGCAGCGCTTGATCATCAGTCTGAGCTTTTATTTTGATTGTGTGTTTGTACAGGAATTATAATTATAGCTGGAATCCTACAGCAGCTCCATTAGATCTACTGAGAGGCATAACGATAACAGGTTTCATCATCCAGGTGTTGATTGCATCATTCACACTGTATGTGGCCTACAGAATGTGGAAATCTTGGTTATATATTCTGTCAGACTAGCAGGGTTTTCATTGTGCATTAACTGGTTTGTGGCGTTTCATGTATTTGCTACGATTGCAGTGTTATTGTCAAGGTACAACATCATCTATTAAATACATTGCTGCACAGGGAGGGGTGTGTGTATATGTTGTTTTGTTGACAATGCCATTTGAACAATGTGGTATCGACATTACCGACAGTTTGCCCATTAGTCATCATTATATCTCGCCTAACCAGTTCAGAGTTCATATGGTGTCACCTCCTTTACGGCGAACAAGTGTCGACTTACGAATATCGTTTCAGTTGCAGTTGATATAGCAACGTCCATAAGCTGGCCACATCAGACTTGGGGACTCTTGAACAACTGAATGACAACTTAAATATGACCTTGCTGCAAGTTCGCACCATTATATAGAACATGCCAGTATTGTGCTAAAAATACACCGGTTGACGTTGACGACATTGACGTGTTCCTTGCCTCACCTTAGGCCATACAAAGATGATCAGAATGGAAATAATGACAGTATGACTGTAACAAGGGAGGCAGTAGTCGAGTGGGTAGAGCTTCCGCTTAAGAACCTGAGGGTTGCCGGTTCGAGTCCCTGCCGAGGTGCCCCTGAGCAAGGCACCGAACCCTCAATTGCTCCCCCCTCTGCGAAGGGTGGTAATATAATGTAATGTAAGTCGCTTTGGATAAAAGCGTCTGCCAAATGATCGTAATGTAATGTAATAATGAGGGTTGGAAACGTGCCCTCGGTGTGTATGCAGGTATTTCACACGTGGCTTTTACCTGTGCATTGTAATCTGATATACGGCCAGGAGTAGCAGAAAGCTTGTGAGGATAAAGTTCTCGATACAAACCTTACTATTTCTCCCACTGCTCCAACTTGAACGGTGACTGCTGGCCAGGTTTGGAGATAAAGATGCAGGCCAATCTCACTCATTATAAATTTGTGTTATTTTCAAACTCAATGAGAACCATTTCCCAGTCATCTTTCAGGTCGTTTCACTACAAGGAACTTAATATGATTATGTCTGGGTAATTGCATAACCTTGTTAAAACAAAAATGGGACCATTGATATCGAGGGACTGAGAGATTCAGTGGATAAATGAGTGTGCAGTGTTGACTGTAGTTGAATGCCTCGCCAGGGTATGAGAGGCGTTCTTTGTCTACCAATCAGGACCGTAACCATGTTAACTTGTCATTAAACGAAGAGAAAGGATAAAAAGATGGAAAGAAGTTGCAGTTTATAGATCATGATTTATAAGGCTCAACGTTAAATTCATTAAATATAAGTAAATTGATTTGAAATTGATGGTCTTGTGCTCCTTTTCCCCCTCAGTCACTGTGAGTAGTAGCAGCCACCATGGCAGAAGCTCACCAGGCGGTGGCCTTCCAGTTCACCGTCACCCCGGATGGCATCGACCTCCAGCTGTGTCACGAGGCTCTACGCCAGATCTACCTCTCTGGCATTCACTCCTGGAAGAAACGCTTCATCCGCTTCAAGGTGACAGGCGTCGCTAAAAACCATTGAGTAATTTCAATCTACAAAGATGTCATTAGTTTATCAGACCCCCTCGTCATGTCCACGTCCTCTTTATTGATTAACGCCTTGTTGACATGAGGTTATTGGTGCGTTTGTTTGATTAGAAAGTTTACTTTACACAGTCACTACTACTCACACGTAAACAGTGCCGGTCACCTTCCTGTCTGGCGTTTGTGTCGTAGCCTTTGGCCTAGTTGTGTGTTTACACAAAGCCATACGACAGTCTCAAACTCAAACACCTGCCAGTATGTTCACACATGCCCCTGTTGTTGGGTTTTGTTTTGTTTTGATAATGAAAAGGACTAGATGCTCACATGTAGCAGCAAGAACCAAAACACCTCAATGATTTATAACTTTATCTTTGTAGGATCTTTGTTTTCTGACCTTTGTAATGCTAATCTAACTTTAAAACCTCTCTTCCACAGAATGGGGTAATGACTGGTGTTTACCCGGGCAGCCCTGCTGGGTTTATTATCGTGGTTACATCCTACATGTCCTACAATAAATTTAATCAGCTGGATCCCTCTCTGGGGTTGGTTGCCAAACTAAGCCAACACGTACCCATCAGGTAAGGTTCCTCTCCTGGATCTGGCTCTTTGTTCTCTCTCTGAACACAAAGGCTGCTTTCACAAGTGTATTCACATTATGACAGGTAACACTATATGTCCTTCTATGGACCAGAACGCTGTTGTTACTAACAATGCTACAGTTCGTCTCTAAAGTCAAGGGCATTAGTGTCGTTTATGTTAAATTTTAACTCGATCAATCCTCAACTCGACAGGCTTCCTGTTACACTTGTTGTTTTAACTAGAGAAGCTTGTTCTCTAGTTAAATAAGGCTTTACATAATTTCAAGCCCCATTGATTTACAGTTAAAATCACAATTAGAGTTTTGTTTTTGACCCTAGATAGTGCATTGATCTGGACCTCTTACATAAAAACAAACATGTAAATTATCAGTCATGACATAATGTGTATTGTCTGCTTCCATTATGGGTTCCATTGTATCTTTCTAATAATTAATCTAATGATGAGCAAGTGATTTTTGCATCGTCTCATTTGACCACCCTGTGTTTTTCTCCTCTTTGTTTCCTCCTCTCGCCTTCTCCACAGCCGATACATGTCTGCAGACAGCCAGAAGATTGTCGGTGGTGTTTTGGTGGGCACAGGTCTGTGGGTCACCATAATCATGATCATGAGGAATGTTCTCAAGGGCCTGTTGTCATGGCACGGCTGGATGCATGCACGCCATGGCTCCGTCTCATGGGCTACCCGTGCCTGGATGGTGAGAGGATATTTAGTATTTTGAGCAAAGACCTTGATAATCAACATTTCTATCCAGAATGTACACACTTGCTCTTACATCACATGTACCGGTTTGCACCTCTCTGCTTAATTCACTTGGGCTTCATATTGGAAGGTCACAGTGGGAGTCTCTACCACATGGGGGAAGGGCTGTACAATGTTTACCACAGCATATGGAAGCCATCACCATGACTAGGCAGATTCAGGTGTTTAAGTGAAGAGAGGCGGTACTCTAATGTATTGAAAATGTAGGTTACTTACACAGGCTAAATAGCTCATTTCTAAAGCAAACATTCTGAATTAATTACAGTTTACTGATCTATAAGTTCACTTGTTGTTGGAACAATTAGATGTACAGGATGTTTTTGTTATTATTTAATCATTTGTAAGTGACTGGGTCTGCTAATCGGGCCTAGTTAATGATATGATGTCACTTGAAATGCTGTATGCTCACTTTTAGTTTAACCCACTGGTGATGTCGTTGCACTTTGCCTCTTGTTCTGGAGGTTAGTAGGTGAAAAAACACAGCGAAACGTTTAATCCCCCATGTCCTCTATCTGTATCTGTTCTTCTCCTTCAGGTGTTGGTGAAGGTGTTCTCTGGCAGGAAGCCAATGCTCTACAGTTTCCAGAACTCCCTGCCTCGGCTCCCTGTCCCTACTGTTAAGGACACGTGCAGACGGGTAGGGTTCCAATTTATTTAGATCATTTCCTTTTACACTGATTGCTTTGTGCAGGTTTATGACAACCCCTAACATTTTGCAACCATCGATAAGAAATGCCACTCAGCTTAACAACCAGCTTAGTCAAATTATAAATCCATGCAAAATTCCTAATTAGTTTGTAACCCTGACATTTGTGCAAGCAAGGTATGACCTGAAACAGTTTGAACCTGTGCTCTCATTTACATTTACCCTTGGATCATATTTCCTTGTTACTTCAGTGTCTTGCTTGAGGCAGAACTTCTCAGCTCAGACCAGTAGATTGCAGGTTCATGTGACGCTCCTTGTAATTATGCGTCTGTCTTCATGTTTGCCTTCAGTACCTGGAGTCTGTCCGCCCACTGATGGAGGATGAGAAGTATGAGCGGATGAAGGGTTTGGCTGAAGACTTTGAGAAGAAGTTGGGACCCAGGCTGCAGTGGTACCTCAAGCTCAAGTCCTGGTGGGCCTCCAACTATGTGAGTCAGAGAATCCTCTCCTCTTCTCTCCTCTCCTCTCCCCTCCTCCTCTCAAAAGCAGCACATCTGACATGACTACCTTCTTTCTCCTTTTCTCCCTCCTTGTGTGGTACAGGTCAGTGACTGGTGGGAAGAGTATATCTACCTCAGAGGCCGTGGGCCAATTATGGTCAACAGCAACTATTATGCCATGGTAAGACTCCCCAGAGTTTCTATTTAACCTCACCACTCTACCACTTCTCCAAAGGAAGAACAGTTATGTTTCCCCATGTGGGTTGTAGGCTTGGGCGCTATGTGTTTGTCGAAACTCGACACCTCATATACTCCAGAAGCTTTCACCACTGAGACTATTGTGAGTCTGACTCTTTTGCCAGCACTGTGTCCTTCAGCACTAGTGTGTGAGTGGCAAGGCACATGTCATTTTAAAGACCTCATGTGTCTCTATGGGACAGTAGACTGGGGCGTTACACACAATAGAGCTGACACACTCCTCCGACAGACTCAATTAGTTAACTATTCCAGTTCTAAACCTCTAGTTCTTAACTGTAAGTCATTGCTCATGTCTCAAAGGTGGTCCTTGTCTTATCACCATGTTATTCTCTCTCCTCTAGGATTTCCTGTATGTGTTCCCCACATCTATCCAGGCTGCCAGAGCAGGTAATGCTATCCATGCTATCATGCTGTACAGGAGGAAACTGGACAGAGCCCAAATCAAACCAGTGAGTATACAGTCTATCTCCATGTGTCACACTCTAATCATTATCTTGACCTATTATTGATTAATAGGCTGTGATATCCAATTTCGTACAATACACACCCACACACTGCACTATTGTAAATGTCACTGCGCCATTGTCAATGTTTAACATTTTGATAAGAAAAATGTTCTTGCCATCATCAGCACTGTTATCTCAGTGTCTTTTTGTTTTGAATAACTTCCCTAGTGATAACATAGATATTTACGGTGTCTTTGATTTATTGTTTGTCCTGAAGGAGCCGAGCTGTGTGCTGTGTGCTTGCTCTTTTAGCTAGGCTACAGTCACCAGCTGAAGACTTAGCGAATAAGGCTTGATGAATGAATGAAGTTTCATCTTGCTGCACCTCTACCACCCTGTCCTCTAGATTGTTCCTTTGCCAAACCTGCATGATGCTTATGTGCAAATTTTCTCTTGTCAATACAAAACACATTGGACAACACGTTGCATAAATACGCAGATGTCTTACTCACGTTGATACAAACTGTAATGCATGCTCTCTCTCTTTGACACACTCACATTCGCTTGTCTCTGTTTTACTGTTTTGTCCCTTCGATGCGTCGGACGCTGCGTTAGATTTACTTGCTGGCGAACAAGGTTCCTCTGTGTTCAGCTCAGTGGGAGCGAGTGTTTAACACCACCCGCGTCCCTGGTTTGGAGACAGGTAAGAGGAGGACACACCTCAGCAGTGCCCTCTGACCCCCTACCCTGCAAACCTTGCCATTATCGTTGCAACAGCCATCGGAAACCCTGACTGCTACACTCAAGTCTCAACAGCACATCCCTGAGAGAATCCCACCTCTGATTGGCTTTTGTCTGATTTATATTGGTCAGACTTCAATTAGAGTTAAGTCAGCACTTTAGTCGAGTGTGTGTGCTCCATCATCAGGGCTGTGCTGGCGGTACTGAGGTGACAGGCCACTGGTTTCTGCACCCTGCTCATGTTTCCTTCCCTGGCAAATCTATCTTCTCCTACAAACTGCTTATCAGTTCTCATCCCTCCCATCTGCAATTCATCCATCCCGCTGTCCCTTTTTTTAGGTGTGTGTCTGCTGCTGTCTGGGGATTTTAGTGAACTAGGTTGTCATCTATGTTTGACTCTTCCCTTTTACTTTTCAGCTCATGCTCCTACACACTATTCCCATGTGCTCATCCCAATACGAGCGTATGTTCAACACCAGTCGTGTCCCAGGTGTAGACACAGGTAGAGTCCTTAGCAGTGCTGCCTCCTCCACACTACTCCTGCTTTACCTCTCCTTAGGACATTTGGTCCACCTTTTTGATATTGGCAATAATCTGACCTTATAGATATTAATGCATGTGTAATGGTCTGGACACATGTGTATTACTAATGTGCATGTGACTGAATTTGCGTGTTTTAGTTTGAGCAGCCAGAAAAAGCAATGGAGTCAAGATAAGCCCTTAAAAACAATAATATACTTTAAATTCCACCACAGTATAGGTGCTTTAGGGTTTTAAAGTAAAGTATTGAAAGTACTGAATACTAAAATTAGGGAAAGAAAATAATTTTGTGGCAGTAAATCACAATATGTGCTTCTTTAAAGTTACCTGAATAAGAACTTCCTCAAAACCTGGAGCGGAGTGCTAGTTTGTAATGTTAACACTTTTAACGTAAACGATGCATGATCTTACACTCAGCCCAAGAGAAATAAACTGTTCCCACATGAACAACTCTGTTTTCCCAGACCTAGAAACCCTCAGGACCAAGACTCTGATCTGTGATGTCATCTAAATGTATGAAAAAGGTATACATGTATATGAGACATCAGACACTTGGGGTCCTGACAAACTCCTCTTTTCTCTCTGGCTGTAGAGGACGGCGTAGAATTAAACCTAAACTAACTCAACCGAGCTGCTGCCTCATGCATGTAGCAAATGCAGTGAGTTTGTAATCGGTGCTATCGGTTGTGTGCGTGTGTGTGTGTGGAGAAATGGATTGCGTTAATTAGGTCTGTGTAAAGAAAATGGCAGAGTAACATTTGTGGTAAACAAATAATTAATTAGAAGATGTTCTTAGATGGAAAAGATATGAATCCATTTCTGGTATATTGCGGTTGCTGGTGGTGTCGCACAGTTAGAGGTGTAGGCTGAACATTATCTGGTTGCCAAGTGGTTGCGCTTGGAGATGGATCGGTTCCCGTCCTTATGTCTTGCCTGTTAATAGGTCAATGCTTGTTTGAACACTTTTTGAGCTTCACCAAAGTCAAATTCTACCTTTTCTTTAAAGTACCATACAGTAACATAGGTTTCCAATTGGTTTATCTGGTGGTAAATACATGATGCTGCTCAAACAAACATTGCCTCAACTCACCATTACCCTGTTCCCAAATTCCTCCCCCCCCTTGTCCATCTCACTGTCTGTCCTTCCCATTTCAAGCTTCCTTAGATTGAAAACTATCCTCTTCCATTAGACCGTATAGCTCATTCAATCAGGTATTTATATTCAACTGTATGTAATAAAATGAAATGTTCTTCTCTGAAATGAGTTTACTCTTGAAATCAAGCTTTAGAAATTAAGAAATTGTGCTTTGGATGTCACAGAATTTCACATCTGGGATGCAAGAAATGTCTTACTAACAAACACTGACCCCCGAAGTTACATTCTGTGGCATCCAGGAATCTTTAAGAGCAAAAAAATTAAAGTCAAGGCAGCATCACCGCCTTTACTACAGTTTTGATTCAAAGCTCCTGAGATTTAGATGTAAAGTATTAAATCTATGACGTTCCCCCAATATCCTCTCTCCTCACCTTTGGTCTCTGGCTCCCAGACATCCTCCAGCACATGAACGAGAGTAAACACATTGCCGTGTACCACAAGGGCCGCTTCTACAAGGTGTGGATGTTTTATGACGGGCGGCTGCTGTTGCCACGGGAGATAGAGCAGCAGATGGCGAGGATCTTGGCCGACACGTCCGAGCCGGCGCCAGGAGAGGAGGCACTCGCTGCTCTCACTGCAGGAGAAAGGTGGGTGGGTGCCGTGTGGCGCGCAATTTGCTTTTCACTCCTAAAAAGAAAACAATCCTGGTTATTCTTACAAAACATTTGGGTAATTTTTGGGAAGTTACTCTTGAGGATTTAGGAAAGTCTGGTAAGTAAGTAAGTAACCACTGCACTGAGTGATGTCTTGTGCACTTGTCTGCACAGTGTTGCAAGGTGTTCTTAATACTGACTCTGGTTCCTTGATCTCTGCTGCCCCCCTCAGGACTCCATGGGCCAAGGCTCGAGAGACCTATTTCTGCCGCGGTAGGAACAAGCAATCTCTGGACGCCATTGAGAAGGCCGCCTTCTTTGTTACCCTCGACGACACCGAGCAGCGTTTCGAGGAGGCGAACCCCGTCAAGTCTCTGGATAGTTACGCCAAATCCCTGCTGCACGGGAAGTGCTACGACAGGTACTCTCCCCTTAAACTGCAGTCAATATCAACTTCATACGTCCTTAATGTATGTGTTCGGATGCGGTGCAAGCTTATCCTATTAACATCCATCCTGTTTTCTGTAGGTGGTTCGATAAATCCTTCAACGTGATCATTTTCAAGAACGGCACCATGGGGCTGAATGCAGAACATTCCTGGGCAGATGCCCCAATCATTGGCCATCTGTGGGAGGTGCGGCGATTAACCTCTTGTCTAATGAATTATGTTATGCAGTTAGAAGAACTTAATACCTCATGTTGTCATTTGACATTATATCACATAAAATCATACATCAGTACATTTTGGTGACAGAGCATGTAACCTCTCTCTCCCCTGCAGCACGTTCTTTCCATGGACCCCTTTAAGCTGGGATATGCTGAGGACGGTCACTGCTGTGGAGATCCTCACCCCACCCTGCCTGGTCCTCAGAGGCTGCAGTGGGACATCCCCACCGAGGTAAAACTCTGCTCTGCTGTGACCCCCCTCATACTGATTTGCTATTCATAGCCTGTGGCTTCCCTCTGCTGGCAGCTTTAGACACTTGCATGCGACAGTGCGGTGTTATTATTACCGTATTGAAAGGGAAGCATGTAAAGCAGGGGCTGCAGAGGATTGACACACGAATAAAAAGAATGATATTTATGTGAATTTGATTTTAAATAAAGCCACCGATATTAATTAGTTTCTATCTGTGATGATTTTGTTGTATACCAAGTCTAACATACAACTCTGTTCTCTTGCAGTGCCAGGATGTCATCCAGAGCTCTCTGACTGTTGCCAGGAGTCTGGCCGATGACGTGGACTGTCACATTTTCCCTTTCAATGACTTTGGCAAAGGTCTGATCAAAAAGTGCCGCACCAGTCCTGATGGCTTCATCCAGATTGCCCTCCAGCTCGCCCATTACAGGGTCTGTAACCCTACCTGCACCTTTGTTTATGCTTATGGGGATCACATGAAATATCTAATTACTTCCTGATACCACAGAACTGTAAGTGCACCTGGAACTGTTGACCTGCCTGTGTAAAGTCAAGTGTAATCATTCATAAATCGTTACCATATTGTCTTTCAACAGGACAAAGGGAAGTTCTGCCTGACATATGAAGCCTCCATGACCCGTTTGTTCCGTGAGGGTCGGACGGAAACCGTACGCTCCTGCACCGTAGAGACCTGTGCCTTTGTTCGCTCCATGATCAGAGATGAGACGGTAAGGCTCAACTTGAACAATACACCATAGCCTATGAGTTTTAATAATTCCAAATACCTAACCTTGATGTACTGTAACACACTCTTATATCTTAACGATGTATTCTTCTTTTGTTTCTTGTCTGTATCCATGCAGAGAGAAGAACGTATGAAGATGCTTAAAGAAGCAGCAGAGAAGCACCAGAACATGTACCGCCTGGCCATGACAGGGCAAGGCATCGACCGGCACCTTTTCTGTCTGTACGTGGTGTCTAAATACCTGGGAGAAGATTCAGCCTTCCTCAAGGAGGTACGAGCAGTTTATGGGATTCTCTCCATTTCCCTCAGATTTTTCCCACTAGCTTTTTGTGGAGTGAATTAAGCCGTGGATGTTTCCTTTACCTCCAGGTCTTGTCTGAGCCATGGAGGCTGTCGACCAGTCAGACACCCCTGCAGCAGGTTGAGCTGTTTGACCTCGTCCGACACCCTGAGTATGTGTCCTCTGGTGGTGGATTTGGTCCGGTAAGTTACAAGCTTAGGAGTGATATTTGGCTGTTTGTACATTTATGAGTTCTTTCTGCAGTTAAGATTTAAAATGGTAGTTAACTCTCTCTTTACTGTTGGATCTAACAGCTGTGTGCTCTTTGTTTTTGCTTTCTATTGTGTCCACAAGGTGGCTGATGATGGTTATGGAGTGTCCTACATTATTGTTGGTGAGAATCTCATCAACTTCCACATCTCCAGCAAACACTCCAGTTCAGAAACTGTAAGTTGGCTAAGTTCCCCTGGAGATTCCTTGTGTCCATTGTTTTGCACGCACTTAAACAACTTATATTGAATTGTCTTATTTCAGGACTCCCATCGTTTTGGCGCCAACATCAGACGAGCTATGCTGGAGATTCTGGATCTCTTCCAGCTTGACAAAAAAGCTGTAAAGTGATTGCTCTCTCTCTGTGGGTGGTAAATGCAGATGATGTTGTTAACAGTATATACTGTATATGCATATATATATATATATATATTATATATATGCCTCTTGAAGGTTGTACAGAATAAAATAATTGGTTTTATTTAAAGTTAATTCATGTTACAGATATGAAGATAATTGAGGTGTTTGGAAATATTACTGTAGTTTTTTTATTTTTGTGAGGCATTGATCTGTGTTGTTTTGTTTGGAAGGTGTGACATTCTGCTGGTATTGGTTACTGCAGGTAGCGAACAGAAGGAAAAATGTTTTCTACATGACTGTACGTACCGGTGCCTTAGCGACCCACTAATGTAAAAGGGAGGAGAACTGTAGAAATCAAGTCTGAATTCAAGTCGGTGTCGAGACCAAGACACGTTTCATCACGGCAGAGTTTGTATTGAGAAATGGAACATTTGGTCACAGTTAGTCCCTGCTACTCGTTGTTTACCGAGCTGACATCTGATGGTCAAAGCAAGAACACAATTCCCCTTCTCCCATTCGTTCTAATTAAGTCATTCATCTTCGATCTGACAGGTGAGCCACACTCTGTTCCTAACAGTCCGCTCTGAATGGATCTCTGTTGCCTTTCTGTTTCACTGCGCTTAGCCACAGTTTTCTGTTCTTTTTAGCTGCTCTCATTCTCCAACGTAGTAATCAAGGAAATTCGTATTTTCATATTTGCAGTTTGTTGTGAGAGCTTTTTGTTGTTTCCTTACTCAGGTTTTTATTAACTCTGCCTGGTGATCTATGGTGCTGTTGAAGATGAGATGCAGTAGAATGCCATGTAAGATGGTGAAGGGGGGAGTTTAAATGTACATAACAGAACAGTTTCAAAACTAGCACTTAATCCAGACCTTAAAGTAAATGTACAAACTTAACTCCTGTGATTGGCTTTCAGTGTCAACCCTGTCCTCGCCACTCACGGTCTCCCTTTGGTCTGTTTCCCTGATTTTGCACAGCGCCCTCTACAGCCACTAAAGCTTCTATGGGTAATTATTCAACTCGGGGTCCTTTTGTGTCCCTGGACAATCGATGGGAAAATTGAAAAACAAAAAAAGAAGAAGTATCATTCATCTAATGAATCATTGCTCAATTTTAGTGACATTGTTGTCTTACCGGTCTATCTTCTCTCTTAGGCCAGAGTTTGATGAGTCAACCTTGTGTAATACTGAATCAAATGTAGATATTATATAAATGACTGCAACAGTTTTATCAATAATCCTGCGCTTTTTAAATATATTTGCATATTCTGTTATTTTTAATAACATTTAAACCACAAGATGTTATCTGACTGGTCTGGGAGCCTCCGCTGACCTCAGAGAGGCGTGTCATGTTGGGTCAGTCATTTTGGTTGATCATGACTGATGGTACTTCCAATGTTATTGTCCCAACATGGCTTTCACTTTCTGAGCCAAAGCGGACCACAGTTGAAGAGTTGCCCTTACACAGTTGCTTTCACATGTGGAGTTGTGCTTCCCATCAACCAACAAACGGCATTCGTACAGTGTTGACTTTGCTGGGGGAAGTGAGAAATTGACTGGACAGCGTGTGTGTGTGTGTGTGTCTGGGGTTAATCTCACTTGCATAGTTTGTGAATATAACTGACATAGTATGTGGCAAATAGAGATTTTTCTGCTTTGTGTGTTAAAGAGTATGTTGTGCACTCCATGACTTGCACCCCACCTTTTATTCTTTACACTAACCAGAATGTTGTCAGATCTCAATGAAATTTAAACTTGGTGAGTTTGTGGTCAAATGTTGCCTAGTCGTCACTACAAGGTGCAGCGATGGTTTGTGGTTTGTTATCTCTCTCTATGACTTGTCTTGGGGTTTTGTTTAGGACTATAGGCTTTATTCAGTGCAGGTTAGAGGAGCTGTCATTCTAAAGAAGGCATTTCTGCTTTTTCTGTATTTGTTGTCACCATATTTATTTTGAAATTCTTTAACTTTCACACACACAGAACTGTTGAAGGCATTGCGTACCGGCTGAGTGAAACACACTTCAGTTCATGCTTTGCTGACATAAGAAGTGAAATGGTCAAAAACGCTTGAATACCGTTTTATTAGTTTTTCTTCTTCGCAATTTTTCCCAGTATGTTCTAGTCCTATGGCTTTTTCTCTCTTGGTAGACCTGACATGTTTTCACTGCTGCATGATTTTCAAGATGAAGCTGTATATGTTTGCCTTTTAATTTAAAGATGTGTTAAGAAGACAACAAGCTGATATACCAAAACAATTTTAACACAATAAAGTGAATGTCAGACAGCTGTCGTGTGTGTGTGTGTGTGTGTGTGTGTGTGTGTGTGTGTGTGTGTGTGTGTGTGTGTGTGTGTGTGTGTGTGTGTGTGTGTGTGTGTGTGTGTGTGTGTGTGTGTGTGTGTGTGTGTGTGTGTGTGTGTGTGTGTGTGTGTGTGTGTGTGTGTGTGTGTGTGTGTGTGTGTGTGTGTGTGTGTGTGTGTGTGTGTGTGTGTGTGTGTGTGTGTGTGTGTGTGTGTGTGTGTGCGCGAGCGAGCTCCTGTTCACACTGAGGTCATGACCTTTGTGCATGATGACGTCTACAGCTTGGCTTTGCATTTATAACCTGCATCCTATGGGCCTCTTATTCCTGTTGATTTGAAAAGCTGAACGGCGTCTGGTGGGAAAATGAGATCTTTCCTTCCCTCAGTGTTTGTGTGATCAAAGGGAAAGCTGACTGCAGCGCGAGTCTTCAATCTCAGCAGGTGGTTCGGATCAAGTGGATGGCACCGAGCAGCCAGTTCCGCCTCAGAGGGAATTAGTTCCTCTACAGGGGTTGGTTAGGGGCCATTCAGCTATTAACTCAAATTAAATGGAACGCCTTTAAGGGCATTATGAGGTGACAGATTTTCAAGAAGGGCAGAGGCAGGAAGTGATTACATGTGACAGTTGCCTTCTAGCTCCTTGCCACCATGTGTACAGTCTCTTCTCTCTCTCTCTCTCACACAAACACACACACACACACACACCCTGATGTCACTCTGGTCTAAGCTTCCGATAGCAGGGTAACATTTCAAGGCAGCATTCCTGAGGTCTGCTTGCTCTACATCCACTCTGGGAATCCACAGTTTGGCCACCGGAGGAAAAAGGATCGATTTCTACGTCAGCGTTAGTTTTTGACATGTCTTTAAGCATGAAGTGGGTCATGGCTTGCTGTACATTGAGGACGATCTCATTAGTATTCATACAAAGGAAAACTGCAGCATTTTCCATGCATTCAATAAGACACACACAAAACATACAAATCCATACGCATTAAGCATAATCAATTAATTTCCAACTCGTCGGCTTCTGGACAACAAGCTTTTAAATTGTATATCTAATTGGCAAGCTGGAAAACCCATTCACTCAAGCACAGACACTGAAACCTAAAACCTTGACTTGCACTTTCTAAAAGTAGACTTTGGGAGAGATCTGCAGCCTCCACTTGTCACTGGTTTAATTCATGTGCCACTTGCTCTACAAAACCCTCAAAGAAAGCAAGCAGCCGTTGTTGCCCTTCTTGTTTTATAAGCTATTCATCCACACAGGAGCAGGGAACATTTTGTCCGCTGCTAATCACTGTTTGCTGTTAACAGAGCTGATTATAGTGACTGTATATTGTTTGTTTTCCTGCTCTGGTGGATCTTATTTAGTGCTCCGTCATCTACAGCCTACAGTGTTTTGAATCAGGAAATGAGCGAAAAAGAGAATGGAAATTTGTCTCTTGCTGCAAAATATGAGTCTGAGGGGAAGAGGGAGTTTCAAGGTTCAGAATAAAGGATCTATAGCAGTTTTGTGCTTTATATGTGCACACAGTCACAAGAGATATTTTTTGTTGTAATAAAATACTATCAAACGATTTGATGGTCATTTAAGGTTAAATCCCCAACCAAACTCCATCAGACCACCAACCTCTCTCAAACCACTAATGTCTTAACTTCATCACCTGACAAACCTTGGAGCCACATGAGCTTGTGAATATTATCTGGCTGAGAACTGCATCCAGATTTCAGAATGTGCCACATGAATCTAGGCGATTAAGGCGAGTGTGTAAACGGAGAGGGTGAGCACGGTGGTTGGTGTGGAGCGACCGTGTCTGTGGGTGGCTGCACCTGTCTAACTGCGCTAAAGGAGCAGCGCCTGGGCCTCTTAAGTGGACCTCAGCCAAGGGTCAGCGGGGGAGGAAGGTAAAGAAGAGAAGATGTGCGGTGGATGAGCCGAATGTGATTCCCCTGAAAATCTTACAGCTATAAATAGGTTTTATTAGGTTTAAGTGGAATTAGTGGAGATGTTTAATCGTCAGCATGCTAACAAAAAGTCACGAGAACAGAGTTGAGTGATAAGTGTCTTACACACTCACACAAGCTCCAACACCGCCTGCAAACAGGTGTGCAACAAATATCACAAGTAAAAAACAGTCCCTCAACAGGATAACATGTCATAATTAATTTTCCATAGCCACATATGGTCCCTAGCTACGGTCATGGTAGCGGCAGGAGCATAGCCCAGAGCCCCAGGTAGGTAAACCCCAGTCCCAATATAACACAGACACCAAATACACTCACATGGGCTCTTATAGACAGATAAGGTCTCCATTTTAGCAGAACAGTACATAACTTCTGAATGTGGGAGGAAACAGGAGCGCCAAGAGGAAACACACATGAAGACTCTGTTCAGAAGAAAGCATCAGGACAGAGCCTCCTTACTGTGAGCAACAACAACAACAACAATAATAATGATAATAACCTAAAAGACTCAAGTGGAAGTGCATTAAGAAAATGTAAACTTTATTGCAACTTTCTAAGTATTCTGATTTACAGAAGAGTAAAACACTTTGTAATGGCACAGTCATCGTAATATGTACATTGATGATATTGCAATAATCCAGACGGTTCAGTCGTCCAGATTTAAGAGTGGCACATTTGCTCAGTCTGTTGAGGGAAACCAAAGCTTTCCTTGCAACTTCTATGAGAACCTGCCACAGCGTTTCACAAAAGCATAAGAATGGGAACTTAGAAAAGCTCCTTATGTAAAGGGGCTTGCTTGGTAAATCACAGTTTGTCCATTGTACATTCAGTTCTGGGAGAAATTAAGACATCGGTGTGTTCACAACATACTGTGTTGCACTAAGACATTTAGTGATTTGATAAGCACGATTAAACCTGAGTGACTGAGTGGATACAGTAAACTTGTTGAGTGAAGGTTGCAGTCGGTAAGTGGTAAATAATTCACTGAGTGAGTGAAAAAGGGTCCAGAGACTTCAAAGACAGTCTGCGTCGTTACCGCTGGCTAATTAAGATTGTGTTCGTGTACTTTATCTGAAAAAGCAAACCTGTAAGCTGAAAACGGCAATGATCTAACACAGAAGGAAGTGTTCTAGCATAATTAAGATCACTGTGAACTAACTCATCATATATACAGTAATAAAACATGTCTATGGGCTATATATGATTAAGAGTACTATTATATTTGATCTCAATAAGAAGCAGCAGGTCAAGGCAACTGGTTGTTGAGTCTTTGGAGACGCACAGAGAGATGGTAGGACAGCATTGTAAGTACTGTAGGTGATTAAGTGCTCACACCTCCGGAGACTCTACGTACAGTATATTGGACAGAAATGACAGATGGTTTGAAAGAGGAGATCAGGAAGCCATCAGTGTCAAACTGGAAAGTGTCCCTTACTTACATCGCTGCCGTAACATCTCTACCCTCGCTTTGCTTCACTTACAGAACTGTCTTTACCCCATTTATGATTCTCTAACCACTGCAATGACCTTCAATGTGGCCGCTACGTGACTCCAATGAACTTTACTCGCCTCCCATGTGAGCAGAGGAGTCACCTGGTCTAAGGTGTGAATGACTCAGAGGATAGATGTTGGTTCAGTGCCCATCACTGACTCACAACTAAAGAAGCTACTTGGGTGATTGATGCATCATCTTCAAGACTTAACAGTGAGTCCAGCTGCCTTGAACTGCTACTGCCTGATGACCTTGATGACATGTCAATAACATATAATTTGCTTATGTCATTCACAGAAATTCTCTTATGCAACTTTGTCTTCTGGACAGGAAGTGGAAGTGGCAGTTGGACAGCTCAGGCTGAGGGGAGAACTTACTCACCGACCCTTATCCAACAGGCCACTGAATCTCTGTGACCTTCAACACCTGATTTCATTTAATGATTTCCGCTAAGTCAAAGAAGGCTATAAGACATATTTCATACATATGACAGTGTCATGTTTTGTGTTTTGGTGAGTATAGCGCCCCCCTCTTGCCGTGTCCTATTAACATTCATTTCCACCTCTGTGGTGTCGTCAACAAGGCTTTCTTTAGAACTTCTTTTGGCACTGGTGAAAGAGCATGTCAACAACATCAACATCACAACAACATCAACAGAAAGAGAGAGAGAGAGTGACAGAGAGAGAAAGAGAGAAAGTGTAAAACTGAGCAGTCAATTAAAGGCACGAGCCCAGTAAGAAGTTCAAATCTAGTGGATAAACAGGAACAGCTAGCATATTTTCCGGCGTGTTCCTCTACCATTATACAAACAGAGTGGCTTGGCCTCAGGTTTATACGGCCTACAGTACTAAGGGACACTGCAATGTCTTCAATAGAGTGGTGTGCTGATAAATAAGGTTAAATGATTGAGGGAGTAAGTGCTAAAGGGGCTGATAAGTCGTTGTATCCGATGATGACGACTCTGTAAAGCAGTGAAAAACTTAACTTGAGGTACATTCATTATACATCAGCCCATCGGCCTGATAAGTTCAAGTAGAAGCCTTTCCAAAGAGTAAGCGAGACATACGGTACCAAGGTGCATCGGTCTCCTTCATATAAAGCTTCATCTCCTTCTAACAAGCATTTCCCTCCATAAAACCACGTCGTCCTTCCTCCTTCTATTTCTTCATTTGGTCTTCTTGAGAGATTCAGATTCTTTGAGCAAACAAGGAGCTTGCTTTGTTCCTCCTTATCAAGAGAGCCAGCAGCAACTAAACATTTAAAGACTGTAAATATGCAGTATGTAAACGCGCAGATTTCTCTGTAACTTACATACCAAAAAAAAAAGCAGAACAGTTGAAAAAAAGAAAGGTCCGGAAACAAATAAGCCAAGAGGTAAAAACCAATTATCATCTTTAAAAAAAGGAAGAAGAAAGTCACAAAGAAAAAAAAGTACAAATCATTTTTGAATTGTAAAGTGCAAGTATAAAAAAACAAAACAAAACAAAAATCATCTTTCTACATATATTCTCAAGGTGGGACCTTAAGACAGGGTCAATGGTCTTTAGTGGAAAAGTGCAAGTTGAGAAAAGCACAAATCTTTAAAAAAAAAAGAGATTTAAAACAGTAACAGGATCAGTCAGGTGACTTGGTGGTTCTGATAGGACTCAGCTTCTCCGTAAGAAAATGGCCACCTCTTCCAAGGCCACAGGGTAGTCCTGCAGGTACGTCCCCCCGTCAAACACCTGAGCGTTGCGGCTGTCCTGCCACTGGAAGCCCCCATCAGGTAGATAGATATCCCTCTGCACGGCCCCCTTCTGCACCACCGGGGCCACCAGGACCTGGAAACAGGCAAAACCAGGAGACGTTACACTCAATATGTCCAACTACAGCTCAGGTTGATCCTCATAGCCAATGCAAACAGACAGAACATTAGGATCTCCCGTCCAATCAATCAATCACCTCGTCCCCAATGAGGAATTGGTCATCTATGGTGAAGGTCACAGGGTCACTGGGACTGAGCCACCACATGGGCCTGTAGATGGGGTTTCCCGTCACCTGCCACTCCTCTGCATACTTTTGTATCAAGGGGACCACAAAGTCCTGGTGCCGAGCTATGTAGGCCTGTGTCAGGTTAAGCACCTGTGGGCCGCCATAGGAGAGGACAAGGAGGTAAATATGCAGGGAATAACAGAAGAGGTGACAGCAGCAAGAACAGTACGATCTGTTTGTGTGATAATCATCCTCACACAGACTCAGACTCATTTATTTCTGTCTTGACTTTGAGACTGCACAACAAATAGATGACCATGATTATCAGTATTGTACTTCATCTTCTACCACTGTCTGAAGTTATATTCTTATCCAGCCAACCATGCAGTCAAAGAATCTAAAGGAAGGAAGTAACCGAGACCAACAAAAATGTCCTCAGCAAAAACTAAATCATCTGCCACAAGGATTTCAGGATATTATAAAGTATTGATGTGTAATATTGACAATGAGGCCTGCTGAAGACATTTGTGCCAGCTCTGCACCCAGACACGCAGACAGAATTTCGGCACAGCCCATTGTTGACTTAGCGGGTTCTAAAGCGGGCCGAGTCTTCCTCTTTGTCTCCCTTCTGCATTCTTGGAAGGGTCACATCCTCTTCAGCGTCCCACGACAAAAACAAAACTCTACCGCAGCTATAAAAAATGTATTTTCATGAGTCAGGATTAAGAGCGTTTGTAGGAATGAGCTCGGAGTCGCTGCCTGGGTTTGAGTGGATCTCTCTCTCTCTCTCTAATTGAGAAGCCAGGCATGTGTGTGGGTTTGAGGTTTTCCTGTTGAAACCTGCCTATGATGGAGCGAAGTCTTGCACAGGATTGAAATAAAGGTGCACCACACTTACGCTATTAAAGCGTGACCATATTTGTTATGGGTAACAAATAATTATATTCTTCGACTAAATCCTTTTACTTCAGCTGAGTTTATAAATTGAAGACAGGATGCAGAAACCAAAATGGAAAACACTGCTGCTGTCAAACGTCTTGCTGTCCAAAAGGCCTATTTCTGTCTTTGTCACGCAACACAAGTCATAACCAATATATTTTGCGGTCTCAGTCCTCTCCTAGTGGAACAAAACACTCGATCACTCCCACCCAGTCACACACTTGTCAATTACCCATGGAAATGTTAATTGCCGTAATAAAGTCTTTTTCCAAGACTTGTCCCCAAATTCATTATCATTCCTGCTGAAGTGGCTCTCGTTGTTGTAGCCGAGACTGAGAACGAGCCGTAAATCTGGAGTCGGGGGTTGTAATTTGGACCAGATGGACTTCGAAAAACCACAGGTAAGAGAAGGAGAGAGAACGGAGGGTGAGATGGGAAGGGCAGGAGGGGGGAGAATAACAGCCCTGTAGCAACATCAAGAGCGTTTCTGTTCAGGAACCTGAGCCTGTGAAAAATATCATATCTGTCACTGGATTCTCTGAGACTGAGGGGTTCGTCTTCCCGCATTGTGCAGTGGATTGGTACACTCTAGATTTCCAGTGGTGAGGGACGGTGGGGAGCTCACACACGCCTCTGGAAACACAATGACTGGCTCACTGACATGGTGGGAATGTCGAGGAGGATCGGCTGATATGTCACGGCATCCCACAAAAATAATACTTATACTGTTATTTTATGTGATTTCCTCCTATTGTTGTTGTTGTGTTTCTGTGAGGCAGTGGTGCAGGTTATGTACCCGATCTTCTCCGCAGACCCAGGGTGGCGTGTGGAAGCCCATAACAGGGAGAAAAGCTGCAATCTCCAACCAACGGATGAACAACTCCTCATCTGTGACCAGTTCGCCAGACAGTGAGCCTCCTGGAGAGAGAGAGACATCGAGACACAAAGAGAGACTGTGAGGAAAAGGGTCACTTAAGGAACTCAGACTCAACTATAATATCAATCACTTGTAGGTTGGTGAAGGAAAGCATTCCAAGATTTTAAGATTTTATCTTGCCTGTTTTGAAATTACCCCTATTTTGTTGTACTGTTGTAGTCCCATAAAGAACACACACACACACGCTACACGTATACCATCACAAGTGGTGATTTTGTAAATAGTGAGTCAATATGTTGCCTGTAAACAGCACCAATGTTGCTTGTATAGGTGAGAAAAGTGACCCATATTACCTACTGCATCAGGAATGAGGAAGTTGTATCCCAGCAGAGTGTGGTGCAGCAGGGAGGGAATGATGCCCTTCAGGCCCATAGGGCTCCAGTCGGACTGCAGCAGGGTCATCCTCACAAAGACGGGCTTGTGGCTCGACCTGGAGGGCCACATAGAGAATCTAATCATCCTAAAGCATCTCTTCAAGCAATTTTACACAATTATCAGGTCGTTAAAGCCTGGACTAGGTCACATAGTAGCTTTTACAGGCTTTTCAACATGTTGAACTCAGGGTTCCTTACCGTGTCCCTGCCGTCACGGTCGTAGTGTCTCCTATCCTGGCGGCCAGGTCGGCAAGCAGGCTGATGTACTTGTCTCCGGCCAGGGCCTGTGGTGCCTGCAGGGCCTGCTCCTCAAACAGGTTCCCCTCACCCCCCTCCAGCATGATGTACTCCATGCCCAGGTGGGCCTGTAAGGATCCGGCTCTGTCCAGGAACCAGCTCACTGCTCCTGGGTTGGTGACGTTCAGCTTTACGCAGAACTTCCCTCTCCACTGACTCAGTACAGGGATCTGCAGAGGGGAAGGAGAGGAGCATGTGGAACAGACAAGGTGTTAGGAATACCAGTTAATTTTGCCCTATCGTAATGTTCAGCCACTCTCTGTATGTCATTTGCCGCTGTGCTATTGTCCTGGTAGATTTTCCGGCCTTGCGTTCACACTGCTTGTTTCTTTCCCTCGCTGCCCTTTTTACCTTAAAGTGAATGAACAGTGGCTGCAAGGTGGATGGAAAGTAGCCACTTTGGAAAAAGCCCTGTGTCTGGTTTCTTTTAAGACCAAGCTGACTGCTCTCTTTAGGTGAGGAAAGTTTGGTGTTTTAGAGGACCGCACATGACGTGGAATGTGTTCTCAGTGGAAGGAGAGGAGACGCTGGCTCATTCTGTGACTGAGCTGGTGGTCCAATTCCCTCTACCTTTACCCACTGGAGGAAGCGTCCCTGAGCAAGACACTGAACACTGAACACTGAACTAAAAGGCTTGCATGCTACCTCTGTCACCATTGATGTGTGTGTGTATCTGTGTCTAAATATAAGACACCGTTAAGCACTTTCCACTTGTGATATAGGTGTCATATAAAGTAAATAAAGCCTATTTCCTGATTTGCTAAGTAGGGAAGTTGATTCTGCTGCAACACCCTCAATGAAAAAAAGGAACATCTGGTAGAGAAGTTAAAAGGCAGGGCAGTCTAGTCCTCTTTAATCATGACTGTGTCCCCTCTCAGGTCTCACCAGCTGTCCCCGGGGGCTTGAGGGGAGACTGAGCCAGTAGGCCTCCGTGCCATCCATCAGGGAGGCGTGGAACGGCGTGGTGTCCACGCCCAGGAAAGGGGACAGGGTGATGGAAATGTTAAGAAGCTTGACAAGCGGGAGGTCCCTGGTCTGTCTCTTGGACGTCCTTTTCCTGCTGTTGAGGTAGTCATGGTCCTGTAGAGAAAGAGAAAGAGAGAGAGAGGGAGAGGGTGAGTATTGTTGGGTCACAACTGTTGAACTATGCAGCCCAGAAAAAGCGAAAGAAGAAATGTCGCGTATAAACATCCAATCATAATCAAATACAACCAATTCACTTGACTTGATAACAATGTGGACCCTCCGAAGTTTCATGCGACTCAAAAAGCAGGACGGAGATATTCTTGAGGTCTTTTGGCCAGAGTGAGACTACAGGTTAGTCCATTTTAAGCCTTTGAGCCTGGAGTCCCTTTAGGGGAGATGGTTTGATCCACACATACCTGTATTGGTCACAGAAGCTGTGACTAGATGATTTACACATTTGCCTCTCTTACAAATGATCCCAGGGATCATGAACTGCCTGTCGCTGTGATCTTATAATCTCTGTCAAGACCATTTCACTCACATTCTAATCCTCTGGTATTTACTTAATGTGAATGTCAAAGTGAGATTTGAGATTACATAACTGGAACAAAACCTCTAAAGAACACAGTGGTTGACCCCAGGAGGTGAGCCTGCGGTGGGAAGAACGCGTACATGAGAACACATTACGCAATTCCTAAGAAACAGTTTTTTTCCTGACACGGTGCCTTTGAGCATTCGCAGCATATTTGATTCCCGATATTTCTTTCTGAGCTGCTTTACTAATTTCTTACTTTGCTACCCATCAAATCATTGAGTATGTCAGCGCAGTAATACATTTAGAAAAATGGCACTCTCTTTAATCATGCAGAATTTTTCCAGTGCCAGTTTGTCTGTGGAAGCTGGAAAATAAAGGCCGGTAAATTTATGAATCGTTGTAAAACTGGAGCCCGAGGAAGTTTTTTACAGAAAATCATTGTTCGCAGTCACACTGTCACACTGCTTTTCAATGCGGACCTGTGTGCTTGGCCAGTTCTTTGTGGCATTTCGTGTGACAAATACAGCAATGCAGCGTCTGCCTGCTGTTTAATACCTCTGATGTACTAGAAACCTTAAGATTTTTCTCTCCCTGCTTAATGTTTTCAACAGCATCCTGCTTCTGTCAGGATCTCCTCCACCGGTTAGACTTTAGATCCCTTAGAATCTCATCACACCTGATTCTGAGCCGCCCCGCAGCTTCAACACTGCAGGAACAATGAGGCCTCTGGTTTCGCTGGTGTTCTTTGCTTCGCTGTGTTGGTTTTGAAACTGAATATCAGCAGGTATTGACTTTGATTCATTTGAAAGAAATCGAATAATATCATATGGCTGCTTTCCACTGAGTTCCCAGTAACGGCCGAGGAAAATAAATGTATAAAGTCGAAGAAAGTCACTTTTACTAAAATCACATTAGATATGAACCAACACATGTAGATTTTGCTTATTTGTGTTAAGCCCAAAGCCGAATCGTTTTCTTGTTCTACTTTTGACTTCTCTTTGAACCTGTCCTCCTTCCTTCCTTCCGTTGCTCCCTTGTGCTCTGTAGATTCACTTAAGCAAAACCCTTTCATCTCTGTCCTTGAGCAGATTTAAGCTTCTGACAGGTGAAAGCTTCACCGTGGCTGGATTGCATTTTTTCAGTGAGTAGGACAAAGATGAAGGGTTGTTTATGTCGCCTACGAGACAATGATTCCTTTGTGGTTTGGAGGAGAGACGAGCAGCGATGAACTCCTACCATATCAGCGAGGAGGGTGGTGGAATGTTCATTGAGGCTGATGACTCCCTCCCCCAGCTGGTGTCTCCTTAAACGATTTGAGAAGATCCTCAGCTCCCTCTCAACCTTCGGCCCCGAGTCCACATTGGGGAGCAATTTCCAGAACGGCAGCCTAGAACACACAGGATAGTACAGCATGTGACCCGCTGCTCCCAGGCAAACTGGACTTGTTTTAGTTTACGAGTCCCTAAACACCAACAAATCACGGCTCACTGGTAGCACAGAACCGCCAGTGTGGGTCTTCTGACGTTTATGCAAGGATAACCCCCCAGGAAATCAATCACAACTCAACTAACCACAGTGTTTTCAGGTTGGGGAACTCCCTGGTGTGCTGGGAGAGCTGTTGCACCGCCTCCTGGTGAGCAGCTTTCACATTGTGGGCCACACAAACAGTGTACTGCAGCGGGACACGCTCCAAACTGGGACGGGACTGCAGGCAGAATTGCTGCCTGCTATCAATCCCCAGCTGCAGGGGAATATCAGGAGACACCAGCACAGCAACACCTGCATGGGAGGGAGAAGGTACACAACGTCAGTGCCTGTCATAAAAAGTATAAATATGTCTTCCAAGTATCAGATAAAGGAATGTTAATAAAAATATGAAGTCTTGGCCCATGTAGCAGAAACACAGCAACCGAGTGAGATCTGGAAATGAAAACAATAGCAGGATTGGTTACGTTGTTAGTGCCTGAAGTGATTAAACTCTGCCTAGTTGTCAAATCGTCGAATCTGGCAGACGTGCGCGACGGTCCATCGCAGATTCCATTAATGTGACATAGTGCAGGAGTGTTACTGAGACCGGGATGAGTGTGTCGGATGGAGTGTTGTCGGAGGTAGAGTGTAGGCTGTGTCAGCTGATATTGCTCTGCTCAGATGTGAGACAAGCATCCCTAGAATGAGATATAGCAGTATGTGGTTGGATGAACTTACCCCAGTACTGCCAGCATCTGTAAGCCTGGTAGGATACACTACACAACACTCAGAGGTGTTTTGTTCATATATATATATATTTATATCTTCTTTATTTGCAAAGCCCAAAAGTGGACTCTTCCCTCATTTCTCATTGGCTCTGTGATAAGACCAGCAGTGGAGGTAGAAATGACAAAGAATCGGCATTGGATATCGGAGTCTCAACACCAAAAGGCTTCTTCAACGCTGATAAAGTGTCTCCCTCCTTCTCTCCACGTGTATTTCTGCATTAACAGCCGTTCAGAAGCCGTGTGAAATGATAAGATTATGGCGACGCAGATGATTGTGTCCGCAGATGTAGCTGCCCTGCACGGAATGCCTCCCCGCTCTCAGGTTACCCCCTCCCCTACCCTCGCTGCTTCTCACCCGTCCTGACTCCCACCTTCCCCACATTCACTACCTTCCTCTCCGCTCTGCTCTGTGTGATCACAACCAGTGTCGAACTTCAACTCCCCTTCACAAAAAAACAACAAATCTGCCCTCTGGGTTTCATTTTGCATAATCCGCTCAAATGTTGGACCCATCGACGAACAGATTTACCTCAGAAAAACCCTGTAACCAAAGCAGGCAGACAGTCTGAGAACCCGGGCTGAGAGTTCGGCTCACCTCGTATATCCTCTCTAGTTTCAATGGGGTTACTGTTCTTAAGCAAGGCAAGGACCAGAACCTAGCAGGGTCCTCATGTACCAGTTTATAATCAGATTAATGCTTTCAGAGATCAGCCTTCAGGTCGTGCATAAAGCCTAGCGAGGAGCCGTCCAACTCAAGGTAATTCCCACGTGTTTGCAATGGATAATGTCAAAGAGATACTGGTAACACCTCAGCTGCCTCTCACAAGATATTAGGTCACCATCCCACTGCTTATTACGAGTTTGTCAATAGAAATAAATAATAGACGATCGCAAGCACGTGCCGCTGTATTTCCACGGCAATGAACCTGAGTTTGCAATCGGAGGTGAAGGTGCTGGAAAATTAAAAACGGTGACGTCAACAACTGTATACATGCATACATACTGAAAAGTGGGGCAGTGGGGAAAATGTTATAGGTTCATGGACAGATGAGAGCGGAATGCAGGCAGTGGAACTAGAGGCAAGGAGAGAACACCAGACACCAGGCAGCCCCGTAGAATGATGTGCAGATACAGCAGGCTGTAGACTGTATGTCGTTACACCCGTACAAAGTGCGTGAGGAGGGGAAAGTGGGAGAGTTCAGATTTGTACCACTGATTTCTGGAGTCATAATTAATATGAATGGGAAATGCCACCGGGCCTCGAGGACGCAGGGGCAGCCGGGTCAAAGAAGGCTACGCTTTTAGTCCATCTTTGACTGAAAGGAGCCATGTCTGCGTTTATACAGTTCTATTCAAAGCACTTGTATGTGTTTTACTAAAGGGCGGGACTCCGGTGAAACCTGAACTTCCAAGCTCGGTCATGTCAGCGCCACGAAACACAAGTTCATATAAGAGACTGAATAGTATCCTGACAATGTTAGACAGACACAAGCAGGAATCAATAACTGCATTAGAAAGAACAGCCAGTTTGGTTGGTTGGGTTACAGCTAAGGTAGGGTGCAAGGGGGCCCCTATTTTTAGAACAATGCCTTAAAGCTTCCCCAGAATATTTTCCACTCGCTCTTAAAAGTAAAACCCGAGAGCTTGACTGACTGCATCCACACACCTTCAAAGCGGCAGAGGAAAAGAAATGAATGAACTTTTGGGGCAGATTTGAATGATATGACGCACACATACTTCAATTTTACAGCTGTCGGGCTGACGCACAAATCAAGCTCCGACACACAAACACACACACACATAGACACACACACACACACATACGTACGTACATACACACTCACATACGTACGTACATACACTTTCTTTTTATGGGATAGCATAGACATAGAAGAAAAACAGAGCAGGGCTTATAGGACCATAAAGGTTCTGCACTTCCTCCCTCTGGTCCTGTGCTGAGGGTTTGGAGGTGGCAGCTGAGGAGACCCCCGCGTACCTTCTGAGGGGGTCATGAAGGTTTTAATGTGGTGTCTTGGTCTCTAAGTGTGGCTGGATGGAGGGGAAAACTCTGCTCCCCTGACTCCCCGCTGCTTTGCACCAGATGGGCCCGACTCTTTTACCTGTCATATTTATACTCTTATTTATGACACCTGCACACACTTACAGGCCTGACCGCCGGTTATAAAAATGTGCATTCAAACGCTCAACTGTGTGTGTGCACACGTGCGCATGTTCCTGCCTGTATATGTGTGTGTGTGTTCAGGCATGTATTTCCTTAACAATGGAAACTTGCTTTCTGTGCCCAACCTCAAGAAATTGATGGCCACAGAAGCTGGGATCATTCCATCGTAGTAAATTTCCAATCCCCACTTATTGAAAAAGTATTGAAACATGAAAGGGCCATTCACTGCATGTTTGTTCTGCTTCTATCATCAATCTGTTTTAATGTTTCCAGGACGCAATGTTCCATATTGTTGTCATATCTTATCATCACAAGTAATCACCGATGTCAGCATATCAATCAGGTAAGAGGATGTGCAGTGCAAGTGAGACCATTAGTGCAGGCAGTGTGTAACTAAGCAGCTTTTTATGTATTAAAACATTCCTTTTTGTGGATTTAAGTCTCAATTAATTAACTCGCCGTACTGCTAAAGCTTTATTTCGCTCAGACTGGCTCAGACATGATCTTCTCTACAGTACGTTCAGTTGTCATGACTGAGCAGATACAGACTGTCGTTACTTCGCTATTGTATCCCTGCGCAAATCTGCACTCACAAAACGTCGTCCTCCGCTGACTCTGCGTGTTGTTTCTTATGGAAAGTATTAGGAAGGAAATCAACTGTGGAAAATTGTGTGGGGATGATTTTCATACAAGAAGGCCTTTCATACGGCAGATCACAAGCTCGCAGCGAACAAAGCTTCAGGGTCCAGAGTGACTCTTTTTTCCCCAAGCGGTTCTTATCAGGGCAAAGTCGGTAACTGTCTGACCTGATAAGAACCACGGGCGCTGTTTGAGGACATAGGGGACAGTTTGAGGACATAGGGGACAGTTTGAGGACACAGGGGACAGTTCTGGGAATTACACTGAGGTAGTAGCTGTAGTGAAATAGTATGGGTGAGTAGATTATTTGATCTTATTGAATCAATATGAGTCGTTGGTAGTGATGAACTAACAGAGGATGATCACAGACCTCTGCGGCTTAAAATCAACTTGTTTTGTTTGTACACATGAGGTCAAAAGGTCAGCGATGCATGACTGACAGGCCAAACAAAAGCATGACATTAAAACTTCCAAACCAAGCAGCTTTAAGAGCAAAGTTAGGTTTCTTGAAAAAGCTGCGGAGTGTAATTGTCTGGCAGCTAAACTCTTTCATATGATTCTGTGGAAGTTCTGTGGAAGCCTGTTGGATAACCGTCAAATGTGCTTTTTTTTCTTTCTTCTCTTGTGTGGTTATTCTGCTTACACAAACATTGCTCTCCTCGGATGATCACTAGGGAAACAAGCTTCTTGCCATTGTCTCTCTCGCATCACATAAAAATAAGTAAGTACCGTTATCTGAAAATGAATCACAGTTTCATAACTTTAATCCCTCCAACTTGTTGTGCTTGGCTGGTTCTCAACTATTAAAGCCAAACAACAAATGAAAAGGAGAAAGTGAAGTATCGTTAGTAGTGGAGAGACTGAGCCAGAGATATAAATATAGAGAAAAGGAAGAGAAAGTGTTTGTCTGTGTGTGTGTGTGTGTGTGTGCGTGTGTGTGTGTGTGTGTGTGTGTGTGTGTGTGTGTTTGTGTACTCAGGTCTCCAGGAGTAGCTGTCAAGTCTGTTGTGTCTTACAGAATACATTTCTTCGGCTAATCTCTGAGGATTGGATCACAAAGGCTCGCCTGCAGAAAGTAGTGAAAGCTTACAGATATGAACAGACAGTGTATAAATTACTTTTATGAGCTCCAACACGAGTGCAGCAGCTCATAATCTCAAAGGATGAGCTTTATCACACCATCATTGCTGATGACAACAACCTGCTGAGAATACTGCTACGCACGCACGAACGCTCCAAGTCCTTATTTGTAGGGGCGAAGTTGGGGAAACAGTGATTAGAGGCCGAGCGGTTTGTCTTATTTAGGTCAAATTGCGTACACACTGCGTATGGACGAGGCCTTTTGTGTGCGGAGAAACACCGTATCTTGAATGGAAAAGATGAGAGAATGGAGAAACACAATATAATAAAAGAGATGGTACACATCCTGCCAACATCCCAACTGAAGTCGTGTTTCCATTACAGCTTTCAAAACCAAAAAACAAGTCCATTACGTTTGAATGCAAAATCAAACTGCACAAAACGAAAATGTCAATGGAAACGCCTCATATGATTCAGTAAGATAAGGAAGGAATTAGAATTAAATCCCTTATCTGTTTGAATAGGTGACAATTATTCACCTTCTTTTCTTAATGAGGCTTCATGTATATTTATAGCAAATCAATCTTTTAGGGAAGTTTGGATGTTTTGATTCCACTTGAGCAAAAAGGCCAAACAAGCTTGATGTTATAGTGATTTGACTGTGTGCCAGCAGTGGAAGTTCATCTGCCATCATCATCATCATTTCTGCTTAGATTTTGCTCATTAAAACTCATATATTTTGTATTTCACAGCTGTCTGTTTGTGTAAATGTGGGTTTTAGGTCAGGTTTGGCCTACGGCTCCTGTTTTCCGGTGATATCGTCTCTGTTGTTAGTAGTCCAGTTGTTTCTGTATGGATAAAGACAGGTGGGCCTCTGACAAGTTCCTCCAGTTGGCAACACTCTCAAATGTCACTCTGCCACACTGCTGCATATCTTCTCTGCTCCCTCGACTTTTCTACCTCCTCTTTACTTTGCTACTGTACTCGTTGCTCTTCGTCCGCTTTAATTCAAACTATACGGCCGATTGTTTCTCTTTCTGCATTTCTCTATCTTTTGATCTGGCCATCTCTCTCTCTCTCTCTCTCTCTCTCTCTCTCTCTCTCTCTCTCTCTCTCTCTTTAACGACCCCCTGGGGTCCTCTTAGGTTAGTAATGTCACTCACAGCTCCATTTTCCTTACCACATTTATAATGAGAGTCAGTGAGGACGGATAGCACCTCAAATGTACAGATAACAATGGTCAGTGTTTTCATGTTTCACTTATCCAATTGGAACTGTGCATAAATGTGCAGCTGGGACGGACGAAAAATGGATACATCAGCCTGACTGTGTATCTTTATGTCCTATGCATCACATGCATAAGCGCGTGTGTGTCAGGGGTCTGCGGAGTCACATGAGCATCGTTTGTAGGATTCTACAGATCCATCGTGGAGTGACTGCACCCACACGAGTGACCAAAGCAGCAGAGACGACCTGCTAACCCGTCTGAGAAACCAGACAGCAGACACGGTTAATCTTGACACCAAAATACCTTTGTGTCACCCTCACCACACTGTGCATATCCTCCTACTGTGGCATAAACATAACCAAAACGCAGCAACAAGCAGATACAGGCAATGGATAAATAATCATGGGACCCTGAATTTTGACTTTCCATGGAAACACTATTTTACAGTGAGCAGCAATGGAAGCAGAAAAACTAACAGCATGAATGTCAAGAGTATATCATACTCAGTTTACAAAAGTGAACATTTGAAGCAAAATCAGTCTATTTGTCTTTAACTCCTTAGCCAAATATGAAGAATGACATCACACATGTTGTCTATTGATGCCATTCCAAAGCCCTGAGCACAGCTACTGTCAGGACTCTATCCAACGCCATCAAAACAATTAGTCAATAACAACAATCTGTTCTAATCCTAATCAGGACAAGCAGCCAAGTGCCATTTCCACTGCAGCATCTTGAGGCTCTGAGGAGTAAGGGATTCACTCTAAGGACAAGTGAGCCAACCGGGAAACATCCTTGAACTTTAAAACCAGATATCATATTAAATACCTTTAATGTTCCGATAGGCAATAGGCATTGTTGTCATCGCTCGGCTTGGGTTAGCTATGTTTGGGGTTATGTACGATATGTGTCTGCGAGCGGTTACATGGCAACGTTCAAACAGTTGTTCTCATCGCGACCTCATCTGTTTTGTTTTTTTCCTTCTCTGCGAAGCTAAAACGGGGAAACAAAGGGTTACAGAGTTCTAATAATTACTGCTGTCCTCTCACAAGGTGGAAAAAGGATTTATGTCATGTGACTCCGAGTTATGCCAGCCACTGTGTTGCATAATATTTCAACAAGTTGCATGTACAGTATGTGTGTACCAGCGTGTGTGTGTGTGTATCTGTCGCTGTCGGTGTGTGAGCTACTGGAGGACGAAACGCTGCAAAACAATCTATGCGGTCATGACAGATGGATGTTTTTGGTGTCACCTGCTAATTGAGCTCTGACCTGGACACACAGCCAGCTCGGTGTCCCCCCCGAGGTTAAAAACACACCTGTACACACACACACACACACACACACACACACACACACACACGCACACACCAGGCGTTCCTCGTCAGTCACATTAACCATTCACATCCGCCTGTGGACTCTGCCTCCCCTGTTGCTCCCAGGATAAAAATCTAACACCCCCAAAAATAACCGGGTGGGTTATTAGAGTCGGCAGGGCCTTCATCCAACCTGGCCTTTTAATAGAAACAAAAGGCAATTACCCCGGTATTCCTAAGAGTTAATTTAAGATGCTAAAGGTGGTTTGCTTGCCTTTGTAGTCTAATCTCTAAATTAATAAACTGGGATACCACAGACTGTATTGTGTTACGCTCTATTTGTGGGCCAGCCCGATTATCCAGTGGTGATGTTTGGGAAATGCTGTTGGGATGATTTTTCTCTGCGCACAAACACAAACGAGCACATGCATGAGGAGGATAAGAAAACACAACAACAATCACGGGGCTTCCCTCACCCGCTGGGATTCACACACACATGCACACACATCATACACACACTGATGTAGGATCAGGTTGCCTGAGTGCAAACCCTGCACCAAAAAAGCTGAGCCTGCTGTTATTTTAAAGACATAAAGGTCGGAAACTATCACTATGTCGCATCTTTTTACTGAAGAGTTCATCTCCACTGAGGGTAAACCAAAGATGACGGATGATCAAAACACAAACAAACAGTTTCGTCAGGCCTCTTACCTGACGAACCCAGGAAGTAGCGTTCAAGAGCGGAGCCGAAGCCAGAGGGATTGTTCTTCAGGTCGCTCACCACAAAGGGCTGCATGGTGGCATTCTGATCATTGATCGGCCAGCTCTGACCTCGCACGCTGGCACCGCCGTACCAAGACACGTTCGTCATGGAGAAGCAGTCCTGGCAGGGCACACACACACAGTCACAAGTCACACACAAAAACAGTGAGGGAGAGAAAGATTAGGGTCAGGTTGGTAATGTTTTTAAGATCCTCTAATACACTGACACACAGACACACACACCATCACCAACATACAATAACTGCATCAAACTTTAAAACTTTTCGACATAAGATGCATTTGGCTTTGATTTATTTGAAAGAGCAACGTGTATTTACAGACAATATTGATTTATTTGATCACATTTAAACTTGTTGCTCAGTGTGTGTTGCTGTAACACTAGCACAGACTTACAGTGCATAAGTGGTAGGTGACAGGATATGAGATTGTGACGCAAAGCATCCCATGCAGGAAGGCTTGAATGACAGAGTGTGTTGATGTATGAAACCTTGCCTCACCTAACGCATAACAGCAAATGCGCAAACACATTTAATTCGTGTCATCGGCTCTGGATCCTGTTCAGGAGTTTGAATGCAGGTGCCAGATCACACACCGATTCTTTTTTTTGGGGGGTGGGGGGGGGGGAATTAGAAAAAGTGCGACTTAAAGTTAAGAGAGATTTTCTGAAACCAGCCGCGCCACATGACAGGGAGTTATGCTGAGGAATGTTCCAGTGGGGACAGATTAACCTTCCCAAACATCACAATAGTTCAATGCCTTTGATAATTAAGCTGTAGGGAAAGTACAGTAAGTACTGTGCCTGTGTCGAGCAAAGCTATGATGACAAAGCAGGTTTAAGGTGAAATGTGTTTCACAGAGCCATGAGCAATTGAAGTGACGACTGTGGGAGTGGGAGTAGCTGTCTGACACGCATTTATTCCATATAATGGGATTTTTCTTTATGTCTATGACCTATATTGTGGTTTGTTTCATACTATTAAATATAGGACGTACCTTCAGAAGTTGAGGGCATTTGATACAGCAAATAAAATACAATAAAACCAATAAGTAACATTGTAAATATCAGATTTACATATTATGATATTAATGCAGGATTAAAATTCCCTCTTTAAAAATTTTTTTTAAGAGACACATTTAGAAAAAGAGACTCGGAGGAGAAACACGATGATGTGTGTGTGAAATGAATTTAGTCTGTGAATCAAAAGTGAATCAAAAGTCACTTAACAGACCTGGTGCGCGTTTACTACTACACACACACTCTCACGCACGCGCGCGCGCGCACACACACACACACACACACACACACACACACACTGATTAAACGGCACGCACGGGCCCCGGTATGAACCAAAATAATAATAATATAATGATATTAAGCACATTCATCTCTTGTGGTGTCAGACTCGTGCAGTGCGGAGCGGGGATCGGTACCTTCAGCTCCACATGACAGTGCACCGGCGTCCAGCTCATACTGTAACACTCCGTCTCCGTCTCCTCGTTCACGTCCAGCGAGATCTTCACCTCGGCGACAGAATCCCAGGTATAGCAGAACTCGGTTTTGTTCAACCAGCACAGGTTCCTCACGAAGGGAACCTCGATGTCCGGGCTCCCCACGTTCCCCACGTCTATCTCCACATAGGTTCTGTCCTCCGTCAGGGTCTGTATGACCAGCGATTGGGTCCTTCTCTCCCAGATCAGCCCGCTAAAAGTCCCCCTGAGGATCCAGTTCTTGTTAGGCTGGTCCACTACTTGCCAGTATATGATCCCGATGGTCATGACGAAGAAGACGGCCACCCCGAGGCAGGCTATAGCTCCCTTCCATGTCTCGTTCATCTCCTTCAGCCCCGTGTCCCATGTTACCTCTGGGATGGGGCTGGGGTTCCTATTTCGAGCGTGGGGCATGTTGTTTTTTGAGATGAGCAAAGAATCAAACGCAAAAAAGGCTGCAGAAATCTCTGTGCGTGAAAACCCCCAGCTGCCTCATCATGTCATGGTGTTTCCAGTGAAGCTACAGGAGGAAGAAGGAGAAGGAGAAGAAGGAGAAGAGGAAGAAGAAGTCCAACTCTTTATCTCTACCACACCGTTTATACACTGATGGCTGATTTTGCGCAATTGTGCGGACCTGTCATATGACTTAAAAGTGTGAAAATCCCTTACGGGGGAGTAATAACAGAGTATCAATGGATAAGTGACTTACCACATAATGCTGCCGTTTTAAAAGAGTTGGATTTGTAAATTGCATTGGTTGCAGTGAGCTCGTGTGCAGCCCCAAGCCGGGTTTGGCAGCAATGCCTACGAATAGCTCCTAAGACGCTAACTTGCTTGCCCCTGCACTTTCTGACGTAACGCCGGGCTGTTTCTTCAGAGGAAAGGTAGAGAGAGAGAGGGGAAATGGGGGGACCGGGAGGGTTGTGTTTTGGCAGAGTCCTGGGGGCTGCCATGCGGGGCGAGGAGGCCATGCATGCGGGCAGCCGGGCGGGGAGTGTGAAGAAGAATCACCGTGCGTCCCTCCCCAACACACACACACACGCAAAGTCTCTCCGTGTGCGCTCCCTCAGTTCGTCTCCGTGCGTAAAGACACGCGTCGTCGTCCACCCCCGTTGTGTTTGATGGACAGTCACGGGCGTCAGTGTGGGTATGGAGAGGTAAGACTGGGGCATTGCTGAGCTGCTGAGCCCACGTGTGGTTGATCTTGTGGTGATTGATCGTTTGGGGGCTGAAATCATGTCAGATCAGATGTTAGACTAATGCACGTGGGATATTTTGGGGATCAATGATTTTAGTCACTGTAGATTTTTTAAAGAACGTAAATGTAAGCTGGATTGGACATTTTCGGAGTCTCACTTTCTATATGTTATCCATTATTAATTAATAATAATAAATTAATGACTCAGACCACACTTATTTGTTGTTTATCATAACCTTTGACCTTTCAATTAAGCATTGCACAGGATACTTGCATTTGAATGTTCAGTTTTATGAAGAAAGGTTTTTTTTAGATTTCTCAATATAAATTAAAATTATGACATAATAACATCACAATCCTGTCCCATAAACGTAAGGAGAACTAACTGTTGATTTACAGTGTTATGGTTAAATTAAAGATGAGAAAATAGAGGAATAACCACTATTCATAATTAAAAGCTTTGTGGATGAGCTGTGAAATGAGGGTGAAGGGACCGGGAAACATTTGTTCTTAATGATTAAAACATGAAGCGTTAATCTACTGGAGAAAATCAAATTAATTAGTGTGATGAATGAAAGCGCAGTTGCCAAGATACAAAATTTAATCTGTATAAAAAGAAAGAGAGAAAACTATTTCTGCAGATATACTATCAGGCATAAACATAGACACTAAATAGAATCAGTGGAACCAAACACAACACCAGCCTCAATAATTGTGCTAAAATTAAATACAAAAAGATTTATAAACATGTCCACAATTTAAGTAAACTTTGAATTAGTTCTGAGACAAATATGGGCATGAGGTTATAATGGAAAAGGTCCCATGCATTTGTTCCACAGACACATTTTAGGCTTTACGGCTGTCATGTACGTAAACCTTTACACCATAACACGATATTAAAAAAATATCAACCTGCAATGGATACCCAGTGTGTTTTATGTGATATCCAATATTAAAATGCATCATGGGTGGAGTGTAAGGTTTAACATCCCGCGTAGCTCAAGTGGTATGCAAAAGACACATTAAAGGGTCAGGAATGTTGTTTATGAGTGCTTAAAGGGTCGCGGGTGGTGATGTGATCGGATTGTTAACATCCATTGTCTAAACACGATGTCAACATATAGCTGAGCTGCTGGCACTGACAGCTGACGCACATGTCCGTCTGAGCGGCAGATGTACAACACAGTGTGCAAACAAACCGGAATATCAAACTCTTAACTCTTCTTTGATGCATTATTGTATCATGTTATGTATTACCATTTCCAAAAAGTAACCTATCCCGTCCATATGCACTCATTTTTGATCTTGTCACTCTATTCAGACGTATTCTAACAGCAGTTCTTAGTGCGACGAGGTCATGACCGTCCTCTAACGGGGGAAACCGACTCCAAAATAATTTTATCCAACCCAAACATAACAGGAGATGGAGCACAGCTTTAACAATGTTGTTATGTTTTGTAGGTTAAGGTCTTCCACAGTGCAGCACACCAGATATCTCAAGAGTGTTGGTTGACATACCTTGAAGATCAGTTGCCCCTGTCCCCGTTTATGCATGTCAGGCCCCCCTGATCCATCACATAACTCTGGCAGGGGGAGAGACACTGGATAAGGCTGTGGGAACCTGCGTGCACCCTGCACCTAATCGCCCAACGACAACTACAAACTGATTAAAAATCTCTGGAAATTGATCAGTCAGTCAGCGAGTCATTTTCAGGTGATGAAGACGTTCCACTTTATCAGTCGGTTAATGGTCGGTTTATGGTCGCTGCGCGTGTGTGTGTGTGTGGCACTAGACCCCCTGAAATTCAAGTTCAACGTGGGCCCTGTGGCGGCCAGGCTCCTGGGTCAGAGGTCAGGCTTATGACATCAACGGAATATCCAGGGGGAGGGTCTAAATTGACATGCCATCCAGATTGCCCCCAACTCCATCGCTCATGGCTATAAATAGGTAGAGGACTGCCGCGTGGCATGCACTCACTCCCTCTGAGAGTGTGAACATAGAAGATGAAAAAACAGAGGAATCTGACCTGAACTGGTCACTACCTCTGACCACACACTCAGTGTTAATGGCACAGGGGCAAGGGTTTAATTAGGTGTGTGGCAGAGGGACTAATGGTTTTTGTTTTGCGGTTTAAGTGGACTCTGTGCTTTCTCTTGAACTCCAAATATTGCACCTTAAAGAACTTAGCAGTGGACTATAATCAAAAGTAAGTGTGTGCCCCCTGTGATGTGACCACAGACACAGGAGGGCCAATCAGCATCATGGTGATTGACTAGTGATAGATTACAAGCTGAGACCTGCAATCTGCTGCAGATTGTCTGTGTGGATGAAAATCTTCTAAGCAGCGACTGCCAAAAAGTAATGATTGTATCCCTTGACGTCGCCTCCGCTTCCTCTTTTGTATCCTCTGTGAAGGCCAGGCGCTAAAGCTGCTGTTGATGATGTGTCTATATTCGTGTGGCTGTGATCTGTTAATGAACTGGAGTTTCACAGATGGATTGACATCAATTCCCTGTTTGCAAATGAATCATTTAGGGGTGAGAGCTCCAGACAAAAAAAACAAACATTAAAACATTGAGTCCCTTTACATGCAAAACTATTCACATCAGCTGACAAACTTTTCCATCTTCATGTCTGGATCTTCAATTTACCATTTCCCCCTTTTCTCCTCCAGGATATTCAATACCGACATCTTCTCCCCCGGCTGCCTGAGAGTCGGAGGGGGAAAGTTTCCATGCGGCCCCAGCACCCGCACTTGGCGGGACAATCCTGCTGTTGACCGAAGTGTTTCCGTTTATCCACCTCTCCTGTCAGAGCGTTCCCTCTCCCTCTCTCTCCCTCTCTCTCCCTCTCTCTCTTCCTCTCCCTCTTTCTTTCTCTCTTTCACTCACCACCCCCTCTCCCCTCTCTTCCCTACTTTTCCCCATTTTGTACTGTCACAAAAACAACCACTTTCCATTGCCCCAAACCTGACCCTTTGTCACAACGCACCCCCTCACCCCCTTGCTCTTTCACACACGCATTCCGAGTGGTGTGAGTCTCATTTTGCCATAAATACACTGCGGTCTTTGCTCAGTTACCTCAAAATTTCATTAACGACGCAAAAGTGACCTCATCTACACATGCGCCTCATGTCAGCATGCAGACATCTGTGTGTGTGTGTGTGTGTGTGTGTGTGGAAGGTAATGCATTTGATCTAATCAGGTTTACATGCACATGTCATCTGTTGTGACCGGAGATATTAGATAATACAGTTAAAGTTTATTTTCTGTCAAAGAACGCTGCTGTGTGCACCAACAAACAGGCTGGTATTGCATCTATAAATGGCAGAGTTGGACAACAGTGTGAGAGCAGACCTTTGGCTGAAGGTTGTACCGGTTCATGTTGCTCTCTCCCCTGCCCCCCTTTCTCTCTCCAGACCTGGCCTAGGCTGCACCGGCTGGATCGCCACTAAACATTGGCACCTCCGCTGAGGTAATGAGCACTGCTACTGCTACTGCACCCTCACTAAGCTCTGGGTCCCTGGCCAAAGGGGCAACAGGGCTGATAAGAATGTGTGAATCAACCTTACGCACATAACACACGCACGTTTTTCTCTAAAGCATATCCAGTAAGAGATGTCGACTGGTGGTGACACGTTCACAGTAGCCATTTAGTGTTATCCAGTCGAACGTGTTGTTGAAAAGAACCCTCCTACCTTTGCTTCACCAACTTTATGAATCTCCAGGACTCTCTTGTATGTTGGAGTTGCAGTTCCAAAACAAGTAAACAACCAATGAACTGATGGCACTGTAGATGTTTTTCCTATGACAAATGATAAATACACCAATAAAAATAATGCAGTAAAAACATTCTGATACAGTGTGACGCAGACTGCACAATAATGAAATGCTTTACTGTCCACACACACACACACACACACACAGAGGCTGCACGGTGTCTTAACCCATGGAAACTTCCCTGCCTGGCACAGAGAGGACTGTCACTGTGGGCCATATGCTTCCCCTGCCAGATCTGAACCAGCTGAGCCAGGGACTCATGTTCCACTCAGGGGGCCCTCAATCATTCTTACCCCCATGGCAGGCACATCGTAGTGGGTGTGAGGTCAGATGCCAGCGCATTAGGACTGGAGGAGGAATGGGACGAGGTCTCCCTCTGCTGCTCTCACATTATATGTGTGCAAAGGAAAATACTTGCAGCAGCTCCCGAAGGGAAATCCACCCTTCAAGAGAACACGTTATTTTAGGATGAAGCTGTAACAGCTGCTCTAAATAGGAGATGAAAGTTATAGTAAATAAATTACAGCAGTTTCCGAAACCTGCTCATTGATACTATCCTCAATCACTCTGAGTGGGTAGAAGTATCACATTTACAAGTCTGTCTAACTATATATCTGTATGCCTCTGATATCAGGACCACCTGCTCACATGGACATGGCTGCTCCAACACTGGCTAACAATCATGACTTTTGTCTTTGTTGTTGCTCCTCTTTCACTTGAAAAACTCCAGTTTGAGGCTGGGCTTAATGTTGAATGTTTCTTTAACTTCAATGCGTAAGGCCTTACATTAAAGTTAGGGTTCCAGTCAGACCTGATTGCTTTCTGGGTGTTCACATGTTGTTCCTATGTCATTTTGATTTTTTTCTATTTTATTTTCCACGCTACTGCCAAAACATACAAATTATACAAATACACACAACACCGGTAATTCATGTAAAGGCCCACTTTTATCATATTGCTTGACTTTGCTTTGATTTAATTTATTTTATTAAACGTGCTGTCAGTAATTAAAGTTTAGAAAATACGATTCATCAATTTAAAGTTCCTGTGAATCTCATGCAACCAGCAGGTGGCAACAAATACCCATCAATGGTTCAGCCAATGTTTGTAGCATCTCTAAGAGTTCTCCCACTCACTCATTCCCACATGGCTCTTGGCTTAATAGACGTAGACAAATCAATTATTAACAAATCATGCTTTTGAACCAATATCACCATCAAAACACAGCACATGAAGGATATGGAACGGTAGAATTATTAATATTATACACACATGCTGTATTGTTCAGCTCTGGTTTTCACAACTTGGCCTAAATTCTTCCCTAAGAGGGAACACAGTGTTCCAGAGATGCTCTGTTCTGTGACGATGTAACGAGTTCAGTTACAGATACGTGACTATTCCCAATGAATTACCAAAACAATTGCACGCTAGCCTACTTCCACTGAGAAGGAAATGGACACATCAGATTTATATCTTTTATTTTCTTTGAATGACATTTCAGAGATACAAGTTGGACAATAATGACACTTTTTTATTGTTAAACAGACTGCAGGTTAAAATGGCGTATTCTGAGAGAAATCAAGCCTATTTTAAATTTTTTACTATGTCAATATACTGTACGTCATTCTGTTTATCACTTTTATTTGGATTTCTAAATATCTGAATCATGCAAAAGCTCTCTGACCAGCATAAGAATTTTACATTAGTGAATATAAAACATTTACTAAACTGAAAACAATTATTCTCGTGATAAAAAATGCACAATTGTGGATTGAATTGTGTAAAGTAAGTAAAAGTAAAGTAAAAGCATAAAGCCAAAGCATAAGATATGAGGAGAGGAAGTTTTTTGGAAACATTTCTGTACAAAACCTCAATAGAAGTAGATTCCAGAATTTGCACAGCGATATGAACTTTACTTCAAGGGCACGGGCGACTACGCATGCGCAGTGTGATTGTTCCCGGAAGTAGTCTGCACGTGTGTCGTCTGACCAGTAGTCCTTGAAAAGACTACAAAACAACAACAAACTGCTTCAGCGATGGCGACAAAGCGATTATTGTAAGTATCGGGTTCTGTCAGTTCGGTGTTGAATATAAATGAGAGTAAGGGTGCGTTAGTTGGTGATAGAAACTCCATTGGTGGTCACATTTTCCATACATGTCAGGTTTAGTACGCTAGCACCCCCAGACGCCGCATAACCGTTAGCTTGTGTAGCTGCTAATCCTTCGGTTGGAGTAGTCTGTTAGAATTGGAAGTTTTCTATAATTTCAGTGCGTTTATATCAATAAGTAAATCGCCCTATGTGTGGACCATAAAATAATTATTTATATTTAATTTTTGCAGTTGGCTAATGGATGCTAAAAACATCCTGCCGTCAACCCCAAGCCACTGTCGTTAAAACATTCAATCTTACTGAAACTAAAATGCTTCTGGAAATGATAAACATGAGCCATTGGCATCAAGCTAAATGAATCAAGTATGTTTAAAATTGGTATTAAAATGAGCTTATTCTGTAATATTCTATTTTAATTTACTTTGCTTAAGATTGAACAATAATGTACTATACAAACTTAAACTAAACTTAGACAATACATAAACACATCTTAACTAGCATGTGTACTCTATTATGGACAATCAACAGGAGGAATTCAGTTATTGATCACGATCTGCCAGAAACAATATGCTTGGCCAGGGTCACACTTAAAGTTAAGTTAGTTAGTTAGTTCAGCTAATGATGCTGATTCATTTCAGCAGCATGAAACACAAATAAGTTTTGTTGGTGGTTAAAGTCGCTCTCTCTTTTTCTCTCGCTCTCAGATTTTCTGTGTACCAGCTAGGTAACCCTCAGTTGAGGATATTCAGACCCAACTGGTTCCTGACGCTGGTTAGGCCGGGGAAAGAACAACCTCCTGACACGGTCCAGTTTCGGATCCCAATGGAGTAAGTCTGTGCTCCACCTTTATTCTCAACTAACTAACTCATACAAGTGTCGTTTGTTTAGTTAAGGGAAAAGCCATAGAACCGACAATGTCAAGCTTAGACCTTATGCCAGCCAATCAGCGTGTCTGTGCACACCATCTAACACACATGCACACCTTCTTGTCTATCATATCAGATCTATCAGCTCCAGCAAATCAAACCACAAGGGAGAGAAAGACAAAGATGAATGATCTCTCTCTCTCTCTCTACCCTGGTTGAGAATGTATTCATTCCATACATGCTGATTAAATCTCCCTTAAAAGAGTTCTAGATATGCTGTAATGTAGCTACTCGTTCTTTTGAAGTTGGTAATGTATAACCTTACAACAACTCAAACACAGAACTTGACCTATTTGTGTCTGACTTTGATTTACCTCGGCTGTTCTCTGACCGAAGCACACAAGCAGACTGACATTCCTGTTTTACACACATATGATATAATAACAGTGTTTTAGTCATAATTAATGGATCAGATCAACATCCAAACACCCCCTTTTCAGCAGGCTGGATGATTGATTGATACCATGTTGAAATGAGCCTGTTCACCCTCTCTTATCGAATACTTTACAGCGATTTCTTTAAAAAACAAAATACTTCCCTGTCAACACAAGCTGATGACCTGTATAGTTTGTAGCTTTTACAACTAAAAGCATTACGATAACACCATTTATCTTGACATCAATATAATTTAATGTTGTTGCTATTGTTAGAATGTGGTACTATTTCACTGCAATGTAGGCCTGTTATATAATGAACACATGTTTTGTGTTATTGTATTTGGACGTAAAGTTAATGTTGGCTGTTAATATTGTCAGAAGACGGTCGTATTTCAGTATTATGTGGTTCTATTACATAATGAGCATATGTTTGGCTTTGTAGGCTCCAGTGATTTGTGTTTATTGGCGGTGGGATCAGCCAGCTGCAGTTGAGCCTTGAGGCCACCAGGTGGAGTGTTTGCCTCATGAACGGAAATCTGGTGGTAGTCGTATTAGCTGAAGTAGCATAGGTGTCTTTTGTGGGCTCGGTGGGAGTGATGACTTGTGAGGCTGACACGGGAAGAGGGTTGGGAAGTCGGGTCAGAAGTGTACTTGTTTGGCACTTGTGTGGAGGATTTGAGGCTGTGAGATGTTAAATGTCAATGTGCTGCAGGAGCCCAGACTGATATCTATGTTTTAGAGTGTTCTATGGTCAGCCACATCCACTGCAGGGAGGACATCAAGCTGTACACCAACAATGAATGACACATTGGCATCCTGATCCACCTCACACAGATACAGTCAGGACAATGGGAGGTCCTTCAGATTGGAAAAGCTTTGGCAGATGATAGCAAGGAGAGGGAACATTATCAACACAGGTGGGTTGAAGTAACCGGAGTGGTACGATAAGACGGCTACAAATACCTGGGGACTCCACGGTCACATGAGAAACATGATAAGGAAGCAGGAATGACGGCAACAGCCAAGTACCTCCAGAGAGCGAGACAGGTCCTAAAGAGCCAGCTCAATGGAAAGAGTAAGATCTGAGCCATAAACACCTTCGCCATTGGTCAGGAAGGGGCTCCGGTGGTTTGCATACTTCCACAGTGCAGCGCCACATGTGACTGCATATCGGTTTTTACATGTGAGTGACCATAGTACACACACACACACGCGCAGCAGCTATAGGCGATCAACTTGGAGATGTCTGTGCAAATGTGAATTTTTGATATTACTTAAGAGCAACTACAGCAAAATATATCAGGTCATGAAAGATCGAATCTTAAAAAAGAGCAAGTAATTACAAATACATTGTAAAATTCTATATATATATATACATACAGTATATATTTATAAAGAGTTTGTCAGAGTCCTCCACACGATGTTGAGAATTCTGAGGGTTGTGTGACAGCGAGAGTGGTTTCAGTGTCAAACCGGTCTGCAGGAGTCACGCTGACAGCTTCAGACTTGGATGTGTGCCCAGACCTTTAGCCAGTGTCAAGGACCCATGACATGGAGGAAACGCAGAGCATCCACGAGACCATCAGTGACATTGCGCCCAGGGATGACCCGCTAGGACATCTCTAGTAGCTGCAGATAGAGAAAGGTGAATGTAGAATGGACAGAGGAAGTGCCATGGTAAGGCAAACGGGATGGACAACAGGATGGAACATCAGCAGATAGTGGACAGGGCTGACATCGAGTAGTTCTATCTGTAGATCATAGCAGCATAAGAGCAGGCACTGAGGCCCGGTCAATAGAGGCATCTTATCATCATCATCATTATCATGCAAACAGCAGGCAGGACCTGAATACACTCAACTGACCGGACACTGTGGTGGCGGACAAGAAACGTCGATCGCCACCGCAATCCAAAATGACAGCAGCATCGGGAAGAAGGAACAGAAGAAGCTTGATCAATAACATGAATTTAAAAGAGGAACCAAGGTGGCTGTGGCACCCGAGGCGGTGGGTGCCCTCAGGTGTGTGACACCGACGTCGGGCTGTAACGGATCCTAGGGACAGAAAAAACACAATACTGGGAACAACCAATGATACTGCGCTGAACCTTCAAACCCCCAGACCTCTGGTAGAGGAGCTGAGATGGAGAAGCGTGAATAGACAGAAATATACAGTAAACATATATCCAATGTACAGTGTCCTTGTCTATCACCTGCTACACTTAGTGGTTTTGGATGAAGCCTGTTCTGTCATAAAATTCCCCTGTCCGACCCATAGTAGTGATGAGCTGATTTGTGACTACCTCCGCAAAGGTGACTGAGGTCAGCAGGGCCCTCTCAGGTGACGAGAGACGCAGGGTTCACGCCGGGGAGGAAAATGGAAGTTTTGAGGCAGATCATCTGTGTGTCTCCGGTGGGATTTAGACCATAATCTATTCATCCAGATGCCTGGCCTCCCACTCCGATTCTTGCCTCTTCTCTGCCAAAACTCCTAGGGTGCTTATGTAATTGTGTGTGTCTCTGTGCACGTTTGTCTATGTGGGTGAGTCACTGTGTGAGAAGGGTGTGTGTCTGTGTGTGTGCATGCACAAAAGTGGGTAAGTGCAGGGTGTGCGCATGTGTATATAAGGGTGTGTAAGGTTTTTTTTTTTCCTTCTTTGATGCCTGGGAGAGGTGTGTGGCTGATATGCTGCTGGGGCCTCGCTGTGTGCTGGACACTATTATTATTATTTTTGACACTATTATTACTTTTCTTACAAAGTTGTAGTAAATGGCCTCGCATGGAGAGATGCACACGACCCGATATCACTCCCACTCCCAGCATCTCCATGAGTCACTGTGGCTGTGGATGCTGTTGTAGTTTAATGACTGTAGAGGGTAGGCGGTGTTAGCATGGGTAAGTTGTTGTAGTACAGAGCAGCTGTTAATGACGAGTGGTGATATTGGCGTTGTCAGGGGAAAAACACAAGGTGGCCTTTGTGTGTGGACACCTGGGAGCGAGATATGCATGGCTGTCTCCCCTGGTCTCCCTTGCTTCTTTTTTTTTTTTTTTTTCCTCCAAGATTTTTCCTGTGCTTTCACTTGTTTGTAGTATCACCCACCGCCTCGCTTTGTGTTGCTTTCTCACTACGCCTGTCTTTCTCTCTTCTTTCTCTCGCCTCTCCCTCGATTCCACCCCGAGCTCTGCTGTTTATTGTGCTTTTCATGAATGCTTTGCAACACATCCACAGCCAATCCCTCTTTGGCACTGTCCCTTATTGTTCAAGACACCTGGGCAGCCTTCACTCGTAATTCCCTGTGTTAGTTTTTTCCTCTGTGCTCCAGGAACATCATCAAATTTCTTGGTTTGCACCAGTACATGGAGCTCTTGTGCCTCACCTGGCATGGCCAAAGGCCAACATGTGCATGCGCACACACACACACACACACACCGCTCACACATACTCAACAAGAACACAAAGACTGAACACTGTGTTCAGTCTATTACTCACAATCACAATTATGCTATGATGCAGACAATACTCAATGTGACCCTATCACGAAACAGCCCACACTGTATTCTCACTCTATTCTGAAAAGCATTACTGTAGTGTACCTGTTGGCCCAACCACTCACGTCACTGCCATGGCAATCACCCACTTTCTTTTTGGCTGTTCCACTCCATAAACACGCCACTCCGCTTGAAAACCGGGTCATTTTTCACGCTAATTAACCTCTGTTTATGTGATAGGAAGTCATTTAGCAAGCGGGTAGGGCAGAGCAACTGACTTCTTGAGTCTTTACTCTTCTGTGTCTGCTCTTAGAGCTGAGTGGTTCCTTGTAGTGATTCCTGGTGACCCGTTCTTTGATCTATTTCTGTTCTATTGTCAGGCCAAACCCTGAACAATAAATCTAATCCTTCACACGCTGCTCTTGTAGTCCAAACTTCTCAACTGTCCCTTCACTCCCTCAGTCTCAGGTTCCTCATTGCTGTTCTCTTCATACAAAGTCTGCTATTATCATCTTGATACTTAGTGTTGAGCAGCGTCTGTACATGTATTGTCTGCCAAGATGGGAAGGTTAAGGTAGTCCTTATATGTATCTCGACCTGGACGTGACAATGGGGCAGGCTGACAATGAGGAGCAGCTTTCTTTTGCCTTTCATCTACGCAGAAAACAACTCTCCTGTTTCATTCTCACCACTAAGCCCATTTGACACAATACTCTTTGATGTTGTGTGGGCGAATGTGTGTATGGACAGACTAGTGTGCGTAGTTTGTTTGCCCAAACCGTGCGTAATTTAAGGTTACGTGTTTAATGATGTCCAAGAACCTCATAGAAACCCACATCACTGCAGGCCATAGCATTGTTTAATGTTATAGTGTTTGGAACAGAAGATCAATTCTTGCAGGTGAAAGGAAGCCGGCAACACCTGCCAGCACGTGGTCGTCTCTGCGCTGACGGAGGGACTGCTTATGCGCAGGGAATTGCAAATTGGAAAGTCCACAAAAAGTTATATTGATAGGACTCCAGAAAAATATCACCAAGTGGACTCGACACCCTCGAATTTTCCACAAGCCAAATATTATGACTGTGATTGAAGTGCTACTGCTGTACAGTAAATCTGCTCTCCTAGACTTTCTAAGGACACAAATCCTGGTTGCTGCCCTTTTTAAACATCAAATACAAAGATGGTTGTCAGCACTTAACCTACTTTTAACCACAGATTGGCGTCGATCTGCGTCTCTTTGTGTCGTGCACCATTTGTGGTTGGACTTCAGTGTCCGTGGGTGGTTGTATAGGACATCCTTTATGTGTGCAACAGAAGCGCTACCCATACACCTGGCTGGAATCCTTTAACCACCATGACATGAATAGACAAATGTGTGTGCAGTAGTCACAGGCCTTTCAGAATACATCCACTGTCCTTAACCACTGTCAGAGTTGCCCCTGTCCTCTCTCGCTCGCTTTCTCCCGACTTCTCTGCCCTTTCACCCACTTTCCTTCTCTGCTTTGTGAACGCAGGTGAAAATGGACGGCTTCAAACTACTGAAAACGATCCGCACAATCCCCTTGGCACAGAGACGTCAAGCCCACATTTGGAAAATAGCAAACACCTCAGACTGTGTCACAGCAGGGTAACAAATCCACTCACCCTGTTCCTTCATCCAGGCCTGTAGCCATTCACCATCCTGTTCTTTCTTATCAAAACTTGATACCAGATTACGTCTTATGGCTCTCCGTGTACCTTCCGTCGAACAATGTAGAACAATATAACTTTAATTTGTTTACTTCAGGGTTCACTGACAATGGATGCTATTGTGCCTGTCCTAAACCTTCTTGGCAACAACACACTATAAGTGAACCTAAACCATCATCTGCGTCATCTGATGCCCTTCTCAGTTTTGTCTTTGCAATTGTTTCATCTCAGGCGAGGAAACTGGTGCATGTGTGTTTGGATAAAAATACAAGCCAGTTGCTGAGGGGCGATGCCTTTAGCCTTGGCAGTTGCCGAAGACTGGTTTTCATTCTTCCTGAGAGACTCAGAGGCAGAATAGGTATTTGAAAGGTTAGCGCCGGGAGTCAGATGGGTGTTTATACTGGGACGATGATCAGATGCTGCTTGCATCACAACGAAAGTCACCACGCCCTTTTGTCTAAGTTTAGCCTTGTTTATGCACATGCTCAACTTGACCTTTTCTCCTCACATTTCAGCCCAAGACTTTCTCTCAGACTTTCCTCCCGTTTACAGCGTGGGTGAGAATCACGTCGTGAGCGTTGGCAAACAGTAACGTGCGGTCATCTTGTCATAGAGTAATAGACGTGACTGTGCTTGTCCATGCCTCGTACATGCTATGACTGTGTTTACGGTGACTGGATAATTGGGGTGGTAAAGGCAGTCGGGATTTAGAAAATGTTCTCCTCATTAATCAGGATCAGTGTTCCCTCCACTAATGATCCTGGGGGGACCTTTCAGTCCCTAAGCTACTTTCCTTTCCTTCCAACTACCGCCCCTACTTTCTAGGAAACCCCCTCTCTCGGAATAATCACCCTCTCTTTCTTCCTCTCTTCATCTCAAGTACAAGTAAGTTAGTAAGTACCAGGTCAATACGCTCTGCTTCGCTGCCCTTTGGCAAATACACTGAGACGGAGGTAGGGGGGAGTTTATGGGGGAGAAGTGTGCGAATGGAGCAGAAAGACAAATCGGCATGCCTTACGTCTTAGGAAACCAATCTCTCTTTTCTCAACAGGGTAAAGGGAGTCAAATAGCCCTTGAGTCACCTGAACCAGTTTGCCCGTGCCATTCAAAGACCCCCGACATCCCTCGCAGTTCCTGGGTCAATTTTGCCTGCGAGTGGTGGAGCCCAGTGATTTCTGAGCTCTCGTAAACCTGGGCAGGCGGTATTTCCCTGATTGTACGTTATGTAACAGTGGAATCACATATGAACCGAATTACCCCAAGTATTGCAAATGGAAGATTGCCTCCCATGACGCATCTCAGCTGGTCCAGCGAACGTGTCGGAGGACTGCGTCGGTGCCACCTTTTTCCAAAACCCAGCCCATTACAAGAGGAAAAGAATTGCGTGTGTGTGTGTGTGTGTGTGTGTGTGTATGGTGTGGAAACATACCTTATGTTATGTCAAGCTTGGGTTAAAAAGAGTGTTTACAGATGGGATTTACTCCTGCACATGTTTGCAGCGGCTAATATCGTTACACAGGCTTAAGGTACCGCTGTGTTTTCTCTAAAAAATAGGAACTATTGCATTATCCTGTTATCTGAAGAAACATATGAGGTGATAGAAGAACCATATCCAAGGCACTCCTGTCTGACCACAGCGTTGCTATTAAGCACTTTGTCAAACGCATTTGGGAAGTGCTCTCAACCGGGCTAATCCAATTGGCTAGATTGATTAGCAGTTAAAAGCCTTTCTTCCTCTGGTCGGAGCAATCCATTCCACATGCTGCCCAGTGGGCTAGCTTTGGCTAGGCGGGCCCACCGGATCAGTTGGTGCCAGGCCCACTTCCTGTGTAGGATTTCACTGGTAGAGATCGATATGTGCAGACTGCTAATTGAATGAGCGCTAACACTCGCATTTCTCCTCTCTCCACTTTATGCTTCTGAGAAGAAAAGTTGAATGTGGGGAGTGTCGTCAAGTTGGACAGTGGCTGATATTAAACTGAAGAGTGTGTGGGAATGTGTCGTTCGGATGAAGGCAGAATCATCCCTGGGTCTTTGAAGAAGAGTTATGTGATAGACGGCTTTAAACTCTGCGTGTGCTGGACCCCTACCTCAGATTTCACTGGCAACGCATGCACAAATTCCCGACTCCTCACAAACACTGATGCTGGATGCCTTACATAACCTCTCTCTCTCTCCCCCTCTTCTCTCTCTTCTCTCTCTCTCCTCTCCTTCTCCATCTGGACAGAATGACAAGGTGTGATGTAAGAAACTACCTGCAGAAGATATATAACGTCCCAGTGGGAGCAATCCGCACCAGGATACAGTTTGGTGAGTGTGTCGCCGATGCTGCACAAGCACATAAAGAGCGCTTCAATCTAAAAGGGAGACTTTCCCAAGCTAACGGATGTATTGATATTCCTTCAAGATCTACATTAGGATGTCGGCAGCGCACTTCGATACACTGCCAGTATTACTGGAACCACACATCAAAAAGACAAGGACCAATTACTGTGATCCACTTGATCCCGAACAGCGTCTGGCAGTTTGTCTAGGGTGTGTGTGTCTACCTACCGAGGAACGCGCACACACACACACTAGCAAGCATTTGGGCTATCCAAATTACTCGCTCGGGGCCAAATTCCTGGTGGATTGTTGACAGGCTGAAATTATAAAACAATGTTGATTTCAGTTAATAACCTTCTTTATCGTTAAAACGGCTGCACCGTAAGCTTTTGATAGTCGCGAAAAGTTACCAGAGACAAACACACAAGTCTGAGCCACTGAGCGTTGTCTCTGGGGAAACATCATCTTTACATCTTTATTCTAATGGCCTCACACTGCCTCATTCACAGTAGTTTGTGCGTCACCGTGTAAGTGAGTTTCATTTCCTTGTGCATAAGAAAAGATAATTCAATGTAACTGTGAACACATTGAGACTGTGTGTAATGTAAAGCGTAAGTGTCTACATGAATTCAAAGTTAAAGGTTAAGAACACACACAATTCACTCCTTTTATGAGGGGTAATAAGTTTCACTCAGTGTGTAAGCATCCATCCATGTAGTCGTTTGATCAGCTGACAGTTGTAAGATGAATTCTGTTCCATGTTAATTGAATTCATTCAAAGATGGGACTGATTTACATTTTTTGTAAAGAAGCGCAAATTCTAATTGATTCTGTTTATGAATATGTCGTCGGTGGTTAGTGGAGAGCAATTTTGGCTTTCGATCTTGCCGCTCTTCCCAATGACATGCAGCAATGAGAGTGTTTTCCAGCGGCTAACTGCGGTAGTGGTTAGCATGCCTGGCTCTCCTCTTTCCTAACGCACACAGCTGCTTATCTGACAATCTGCTGCTGCAGCACTCCGGCCTCCAGCTGTCCCAGGACACCCCCATCGCTCCATACGCATATATGTACTCACTTTGAAACTTCCAGCTCCAGGGCCTGTGCACCCCATCCCCACCACACGCACATCCCAACCGTTCAACCCCACACCCCTCCCTCCTCAGTACTTTTAATAGTGAAGAATGATCATCGATTAAAGACAGTATTATATTGTTGTCATGTATTCATGTTTTATATTATCGTTAAATGATCCTGGTTGTTTTTTATGAGGGGAGGAAACAGCAAGGGTTGGTTTGGCCCGTGAACTCGTTACACAATATGGAAGCGAGTGGAGGAACATACAGAAAGGACATATGGTTAGGTTCAGGGAGCAGAGACACTAAGGGATGTGCTGAGAGAGGTAACAAGCCCCCTCTGTGCTGGTCTTGAAGGACCACGAGGAGCCCCCTCTGCAAGGGAGGCACAAGGGAGGCAGGGAGAGAGAGAGAGAGAGAGGCGCCAAGTCTACAGTGTGGAGGACCCATTAATGCTGTGTTTATTAGGGTTGTGTCATTAAAAGCTTGGGGGAAAGGAAAACCCCTCAGGAAGGTGGGTGGAAAGAAAGCAGTAAGAGAAGGAGGGTGGGGGGCGCGGGGGGGGTGGCAGAAAAGAAAAGGGCGACTCAGGGCCCCCGGCAATCCCGAGGTGCGTCAGAGAAGGTATCCCTGTCTGCGTCAGGGGTTCCACTCCATTGGCAGTGTAAAGACGGGAACAGGCAGAGGGGCGCAAACGACCCTTTCTTCCCTCCCTGGGCGGCAGGGGTATTTTGGAAGTTGCCATGGTTACTCCTCCAGCCTGGGATTTGTAACGTGATAGCTGGCTGCCAAACCGCAATCTCAAAGTGGGAGAAATTGTGCTTGCGTTTGCGAGTGTTGTATGAAAGCTCTGTCTGTGTGTTGGGGCAGCACAAAAGTTGTAAAGGGCTCCACGGATAGAGAGAAACACATGTTGTATTTTTGAAGGTGTGTGTGTGCGCGTGTGTATGTTTAACATGCATATCTTTGTGTTTGGAGGGTTTCAGTGTCTGTTTACCTTTTTACTGGAGCATTCCCTATAAGATTGTCTCTGCATCATGCACACACATATGCACACACGCACACCCATACACCCATGTACACCCACTGTGTTACCTCTGTCTCCCACCCACACAGGGGCCTCTGGTTATCCAGGGGGTGTGAGGGGGGGGTGTTTTACAGCGCTGCTTAGGGCTTTCCCTGAACAGTGGGCTGCCTGGCTGGTGATTACCAGCTACGCGTACCACACACACGCACACACACACGCACCCCGACACAAATGAGTCATTACAGCGGAATGTTTCCCTCCTTTTTCATGTCATAAACTGTTGCCATGGCAATGGCAAAAACTGCGACAGCCTGTTGACTTGACCACCAGTGTCTTCATTGAGATTACAACCCTTTGATCCTCTGGTTAATGTCCACAACTGATAGATGGATACATGTTTCTATCTACAGTATCTAGCCATCCGTCCATCCACCTTTTATACCTGTTTATCTTGTGAAGGGTCATGTGGGACTGGAGCCTAACCCAGTGTTCATCTGGGCTAACACACAGACAGACAGGTGGCCTTATCAGGTGTACAGAGTCAAGGATTTGATTAGTATCATACTGCAGATATTCGTTTTCCAGACTGTGAGAATATTGACAGTTCTCAGGATTACAGAATGCAAACAAATGCAATACAAGCTGTTCTCTCTTTCTGTTTCTCAGGCTCTAACAAGAAGAGAAACCACCTGAATCAGAAGGTTAAGCAGCCCGATTTTAAAGTGGCCTATGTCCAGCTGGTGAGAACACACACACACACACACACACACACACACACACACACACACACACACACACACACACACACACACACACACACACACACACACACACACTCATCCTCCTACTCCCAGTCGTCTCTTATCGGCGTGTTGTTTCAATACCATTAGCTCATTGACTCCTGTCCAGTACACAGTGGGAGGTGGGGACCTCTCCACAATAAAACTCTTCTATGCATCTCTCTCTCTCTCTCGCTCTCTCTCTCTCTTGCTCTCTCTCTTGCTCTCTCTTGCGCTCTACCCCAACCCCCCATCTACCCCCACCCACAAGCCCACTGTGTTTTCTTATTGTGGTGGCTGCGTTATTAAACACAACACCCAGGGGGATAGGGCATTTTGGGGCCCTGAGCCTCCAGCTTTTGTATCATAGGTCGCCGGCTATTCTGGAAGCAGGAATGACTAAGGTGAGGGAGGTGAGGGAGGTGAGGGTGGCTCGCTCATGCTCCCTGTGGAGCCCTGAGGGGCAGGCGGCCTTTGAAGATGAGCTCTCAAACTCTCTCACCTTATTGTGGCTCACTCCTCTCAGTCCCCTGGCCTGCCTGTTTATCTTTGCTCTCCTCGCCCTTGTTTTCTGTGACACACACACACACTCACACACACACTTGCACAGGCACACATAACCTCTCTCTCTCCTGTGTGGTTCACACACCGGCTGCCCTCTTGAGAAGGCAGCAGTCTGGGTCCTAGCGGGGGCCCGAGGGCAAGAGGTTTTCTTTAGCTACATGCTAGACTTATTACAGGAAATATTGAAGTATGGTTATCATCTGGCCCGTCGCTCCTCCCCTCTGTGCGTGCGTGTGTGTGTGTGTGTGTGTGTGTTTTGTGCCATCGATGGACGTGGGAGGCCTTGTATCGTTGCACTGTTTGCCCAGACACCCTCATTGCATCATGGCTCTCTCCTTCACACCTGTGTTTGAGGTGAGCCTCTGGTCGCAGAAGCCCGTTCCTTGCACATCTCGCTGTTTGAAGTCTGTTAGCCTTTGAAATCAAACAAATGTCAAAAAAATAAGTGACCGTTTTAATTCCCCTTTGATGCGGAGGTGAAAGCAAGGGGCCATTGTTTTGGGCCTGCCGTTTTGATCTTGCTCAGATAAATCAACAGCGGTGCAGACGCTTGTTTACGCTGCACCGCCCACCCGACTGGGAGCCATCAATCTTGGAAGGGGTGAGAAATGAAAATTGTCTAAACATGACAATTTGAAAGAGGATACATAATTTAAGTCGCCATGAATCTTTTAAAAGAGAGACTTCCTCTTGTCTGACACCAAAGAAGTGGCCCTGTGATTTGGTGTGTGTGTGTGTGTGTGTGTGTGTGTGTGTGTGTGTGTGTGTGTGTGTGTGTGTGTGTGTGTGTGTGTGTGTGTGTGTGTGTGTGTGTGTGTGTGTGTGTGTGTGTGTGTGTGTGTGTGTGTGTGTGTGTGTGTGTGTGTGTGTGTGTGTGTGTGTGTGTGTGTGTGTGTGTGTGTGTGTGTGTGTGTGTGTGTGTGTGGCTCCCAGCTGAGTTGGTAGAGGCTGCTTCAGTCTCACTCGTCGCACACAATGATGATAGGTGTGAGGATGCAGAACAGCACACACACACAAACACACATAGTACAGGTGACGTGTGCATCGTTCACGCTAAGCCCCGGAGAGCTGATTTTCCTGAGTGTCATTCCCTCTGTTGTTGCAATTACATCGTGGTTTTCTGATGTCATGCTCATTTGACGGTGAACAGCAGAGATATAGAGGCTGAACGCTGAGATGCAGGCTCTTTGTGCTTCAGACTGCCTCACATAAAACAAAATATCCGGCCTATTTCTTTGGCAGGTTTAGCGAAAAACATGCACTCTCACTGCCTTTCCTACTTCATTCCCATTCTTGTGTGTGTGTACACACACACACACACACACACACACACAGACCCAGCAAACCCTCCTTTCTTTTGCAGCGGTGGGTAGAAAACAAGATTGTTCCTAATTGACTCCACATGTGGGTGAGTGTTCTGTGGGTCGATGCTCACAGCGCGGTCCCCCATTCTACCCTCATCCTTCCCTCTTCCCCTCCTTTCCCCTGCTCCCTCCATCAGCTATTACTGCAGCAGTATTATGTTTGGTCTCTCTCCCCGCCTCTCTCTCTCTCATTCTCTTCTCCCCGGTTTGTGGTCGAGGGGAGGCCTCCTGTTAGCGGGGTTCCATGACGGCCATTTTCCTTCAAGGCACAAGGGAGACCCCTGTAACGTAGGGGAGAGATAGCGTCTGCATGCGTGTGAAATATGCACCGTGTGTGGGAAAGTGTGCGTGTGCGCTGGAGGGGGGGCGAGCAGGGGAGGTTACTAAGGGCACGATGGAGCGATGCCAGAGCGGTGGAGGTCCAGAGACGGGGCAGAGGGATCAGGGCGGCGGTGGGGCGACAAAGCAGCAATGCAAAATGAAAAATCTCGTCTGTCAGACTGCTTTTATGTCTGGCTGCAGTTCAGTGGGACTGGCATGTTTTGAGTCAGACTGCTTTCACACTCCACTAAGACTATCGGAGTCTAAAAGGCCTCTAACTCCAGCCTGTACACTCGGGAAAACACTTGTTTCGCAATCATCTCATACTCTGCCAAATATTTGATGCTGGCAAGGGCTGATGTGGGAATCGGTTTGTGCGTTGTACGTTCTGACCTCTGCTGTAGATGCTCGCCTATGCGCAGCTAGATTTCACGTTTGGTTCACTACACCTTTTATATAAAAGCGTCGGCTTCTCCTGTCACCTTCATAATCGGGCAACCCTATTGAACTGTTGCCACGACGGCTCTTTTGAGGTCAACTTGAACCAAAATCAGGATGCAAATAGTAGAGAATAGTAGAGAATAGAATTGTCTGTAACATAGAATAGACATTTTAAAACGATATCACTCAACCTCTTAAGTTGTAGGCTTTCTTTAATGTTTCCTTTGTTCAGCGACATTATTTCCAAACATTTAATAGACAAAGGTAGAGTTCTGGTTTGCCAAAGTTACTTTCTGTCTTTGGAGTGGCAGCTAGTTTGCAAGTGAGCTCCGCTTGTTAGTGCCAGCTGCAGCACTCCAGTGTGCTAAGTGCTCAGAGTGCACATTTAAAGGTCCCGGAGGGTGACGCCGTGAATATATGAATGGGATTTCTGACCGCTCTCAGCATTTCTGAATGGTCGGCTTTAGTACCATGTAGTGCTGCCAATGTAATTTCTGAAATGCATGCCATAAAAGTGATGATGCCCGACCCCTCAGACAACATGCGAGAGAGTGTTCTGTTAACACTGCTTACAAGATTTTAGAGAACTGGATTGACCGCTGGGATAGGCTCCAGCCTGAAGCGACCCTGAATATGATACTCAGGGAGAGAATGGATGGAGGATTTTATTATCATGTTTCACTTTGCCCTTGGCGGTGATGGGATGAACCAATGACACAGTTTGATACCTGAGTTTTTTGTTTTTTTTAAACCTAAATCTTTGTAAACAGTGATTGTTGGGTATTTTACACATGTATCACTTTCTCTGGCTCTCTCTCCCTCCTGTGCTATATTCAGCGGCCTACCTGGTGCATAAGGTAAACAAACTGAAGGCGCATTACATTGTTTTTAGATTTTGGGAGCCAGGGGGGCTGAAAAGATCAACAATAAACATTCCTTCTAAAGAATGTAGTGAAGTGTCACTGCTCAAATCACGCTATTTGGGGGGAATGGAACCGCTTGGATTCATTTTGGAGTAGCACACTCCTGGGGCGCGTTGATGTGTCATACTTGGAAGATCTATTATCCCGCTACGGCGCAGCAAATCCGAGTGTATGTGTAAAATTCCAAACTATCACTTTAAGGCTGCCATAAGTGTAAAGGAAAGAATCCCAGACACTCGCATCAAGTTGTTTTCAGAGGAGGTCAGAAGGGAGGTTGTGCAAGTGGTGTGTGTTGGCGTGTTTGGCACGGCGTGGCACGTCCAGGCACCTGTGGGATGCTTACAGTCATTTAGCATTAAAATTTGCACTACTTAACCGTTGCTTGACAGTCGAAACCCACTTAAGAAAAACACAGCGGGATTAGCAGTCCATGTGCATCAACAGTCTAGAAAATCTGCGCTCAGTGGGAGTCTGCGGGGTGTGGTTGCATAAATCCCACACACAAGTCCCATTCAGCGGCATTTATCTGTACACAAGCGTCGGTATATATGAGACTGAAGTAGTGAAAGTAGAGCACGAGTGAAAACTTTGCAGCAGACGGGAGAGAACAGGCGCACAGATGGCCCAAGGTGTTGTCACAATGCTGGCGGTTGGTTGTCATGAGTTTAGCAGCTATTTATGTATAGACAAAGTATCAACAAATGATGTCATTATTTTGATTGTGGTCACGATCTGGTTCTCCACATCAGAAGACAGCCTAAACCCCCGTTGCACAGCACTGCAAATGCTTTTTAATTGAATTCGGTTTTTAATTTTCAAATAAGACCGGAGCTGTGTGGTTTGAGGACGCACACACACACTCGTTCATCCGTGTGCTTTTGTTTCTTCATACCAAGCTAAACGGTGAAAGAAATGGTTTTCCTTACGAGGTCCAGATATCGGTTGTTACATCTCTCCAAATTTTGGCCAGTTTGTATTCTCGTGGCGACGTTTTCACATATTAGAAGCAGAACTCTTACACAAGTGGCTGGTTTGGCCATGGACGGCTCCGTATCACTGTTTGTGCGCTGGGTTGCCAAGTTCCCATAAAAGAAGTAAATAAGGTGTCTAAGTTTTTTTTGTCTGAGGCCCTGGTCACTGACGGCAGAGCAGAAAATCCGATGCGCCAATCGGATAGCTCGACGCCCCGCAGCAGTGTCTGCCTGACGACCACAGAACAAAACAAGATTTGGGTTGGACCAACAGTTGTAGAATAAGTGGTAGCTTCATTCAAATTGCTTATTTCCCGTGCTTCTTTCTCCACCCCCACTCGATCCGCAGGAGAGTCATTACTCTGCAAAAGTGAAAGAGAGACGGGGAGATTGGAATGAGGGAGACAAACAGAGGAGCTGAGAGAGAGTGAGAGTGCGAGAGTGAGAGAGTGTGAGAGTGAGAGCTCCTCTGTTTTTTGACTGACACTAGATGGCAACGTTCTGCTGTTCAGCTCCTCTCTCTCTCTCTCTCTCACACTCTCACTAGCTTCTCTTAATCACAAATCTGTTATTGACTCCTTGTTGCTTAACAATAGACCCTCTAGGGGGGTGTGCGTGTCTGTGTGTGTGCTTGTGTGTGTGTATTACAGTGAATGTGTGTCTCTGGCTGGACCGGGGGTGGAGAGGGCAAGGGAGGGAAAAAAAGGGAAAGAGGGGGCTGCTTTAGCCCCCTGAAGAACCTCCCCACCTCTTTGTGTTCCTGTTCTCTGCTACCAGCGGAGCCCCAACTCTCTGTAGCTGGAGGTGCTGAATCAGGCCAATGGGCCGAGGGGGAAATCTTGCTTATCTGTGTGGAATTTTAGTATTTTCAACTATTTGGGATCCTGATGGCTCCCGCTCTCCTGGCCTCCCTCTTCCTCCTTTTCACCTTGTCACGCAATACGCAGGCTCCACACACAGCCTGACGTGCATGCGTGCGTGCTTCTGTCTGTCTGTCTGTCTGTCTGTCTGTCTGTCTGTCTGTCTGTCTGTCTTTGCTGCTGCTGCTCTGCTTCCGTCCATTCCATGCACTGCCTCACCCTCGCTTATCACACCAATTAACATTTTTAACTCCTACCACTTTTCCCCCAGTGCTCTCTTCCCCTCTCTTTCTCATTTTTCCTCAAACACATAATGTATCTGTCAGCATTCTAGGCGTATAAATCTTCGGAAGGAAGGAATGGTCCGATACACTAATTAGTGTGTGTATGTATATAGGCTAGCAGTGTGTGCACACACATTCACATATTGTTATGTCTTGTTTGCAGTGATCCTAATAAAAAGAGAAGCTTTCCTGGCAATCAAGCTTTGCTGAACGGCCCCCCGTCTCCTCGTGTGTCTCCTGATTTGGAAAATTCACTCCTAAGTAAAAATCCTGTGTGTGTGTGTGTGTGCTTATGTGTAGGTTTCATAAGAGCTCAGTGGAGAGAGAACATGAATTATAGAGAACAGAGCAGGGTCTTAACCATCTGGTTTGGAATCTCACACGCAAACCTTTCTCTCTCTGTTGTTCCTCTCTCTGTACCTTTTCCCAACTCACTTCTGTTCAGCTCGCTCTGTTGATGCGACTGTCACTCAGCATCATGTAACAACAAATAAACAGCAACACAACTGGATGAATAGACCAAGTTGGTTAACCCCTCCACTCTCTCTTTCTCTCTCACACACACACACACATTCTCCATCCCCTTCTTTGTCATTCGTGATCAATACTTCCTTAATCTCCGTCACCTTCATCCCGTCTCTCACTTGCTCGTTTCCTTCCACATTTCCTCCAGTTTCCCCTTATTTAGATAGCCATGGCAACACTCCTGCGCACACACACACACACACACACACACACACACACACATACATACACACACACGCACGCACAAGCCTGCGTGCTCGTTAACCCTTCTGATTACTCCTGACCCCCTGACCTGTAATGACATGGCTGCCACTTTGATCAGCCAATCAGCATGCGGCGCCACCCAGGTTCTCAGCGGGGCTGCCACTGGCCTGATAAAGCCCTGATAGGCCCCTGCTGATGCATTTCCTGTTTTGGTATGCTTCTTCGTTTTTTATTTTCTCCACCAGCTGGTCCCCGCATTCTTGGGAGTCAGGGAGGGGGCAGGGGCATCGCCTGGGTGTTTATGTTGCATGAGCGTGTAGGGGTGTGTGTGTGTGCGTGGGTCTGGGTCTGTGTGTTTGGTAGCCTAGATTGTTGGGGCTGGGAGTGGGGGGTGTTTTGAATGGGGGAAGGGGAAAGGGTGTGCGTCAGTTGTTTACATGCGTTGGCAAGAGAGAAATGGGGTACACAAGGGGGGTGGGGAGGGTGAATGACATAGATGGAGGGGATAATGACAGTGAACAGCTGTTTATATTTGTGTGTGTGTGTGTGTGTGTGTGTGTGTGTGTGTGTGTGTGTGTGTGTGTGTGTGTGTGATGGGGGTGGATGGTCAAGCCAGGGGTGTTTTAGGTGTGATGAGGCTTTAAGGTGTGGAGCCTGGGCGGGTTTCCAAGACCAAGGCTGATATGATCCGCCCATTACATTTTTTGTTGTTCATTATTTCGAATATTTTGGCATTTCGGTAATGTTTTTGTCTTTGTTGTTGTTGTTCCCCAAGTGTCCAGATGGATGTCAACATCTTTGTGGGTGGTTGGGTGTGTATTTAGGTGGTGATGATCTTTTCCTGAGAGCTCTGTTACCAGGGTCCGATGTCTCCAGTAGCAGGCTGGGAGCAGACATGCCCAGACATGAACACTGACACACGCGCACACACTCTCTCATACACACACGTACACACATACTGTCTCTTTCTCTCTCTCCCTCTATGTGTGTCTGTCAGTCTGTTTGTCTCTGGGCAAAAGTATGAATGTGTGTATTTCTGGGCTTCTCCTTGCAGCAGCATTTCCTTTTAGTCTCTTTTAAACTATTTGAAGTTTTTGTTATTCCCCAAATCAGAGTTTGTCTTATGGCCCATATGTCACCATCATAAGAGCCATTAATATGAATGACACGGACACACACGCACACAAACATACACTGCTGCTAGCCAGCACTGACCGAGTTGTTTGGCTGTTGCCAAGCTGTGGAGGAGATGTCATTGTAATTGAGAGTGTAATTGGCGGAGGGAGGGCCGAGGTCATGACCCCGAAATAATCCACAGCAGGATGCTATTGGTTAGCGGTCTGCTCGCACTGCCACTTATGTGTGTTTCTCAGAGAGAGATGATTTCACTTTGCTCCTGCTCTCATCCTCTCATGTGTTTTCCAGCCATTTAGGTTTTTCATGCTTGTCATTTTCATTATGCTCAGCTGCTATTTTGCTGTTTTTCAGTCTCTCGTGTAAACAGATTGACTTTTAAAGTTCCTTTCAGGTTTTTACTCTGCTTTCTGCTCGGATGAATTGGGTTTTTTGTGTTCTGGTCTCATCCAGAAAAGCGTAATTACTAGTAGATTTAAAAAAAATATATTAATTGAAAGCGTAAAAATGCATTTATGTAAAAAATGTATTCAATTTACAATGATGTTGAAAGCTTTAACTCCTTCCTGGAAAGGCTGGAACCAGCAAAGATTCTGGGATTTTAAACTTGAGAAGTGATCAGTATCATCAATGGATTTGATTTCAGCACAAACCTGAACACAGTTACCTGGATATAAAGTGTGTAATTTCAGTCCCTACCCATCGGCCGTCGATTCATGCTTATCTCCCTGTTCTTAGAGCCGATCCTGGCCCAATGACAGAATCCAGGATCTTTAGCTCTGTACAGCTCAATCTGGACAATAACTGATTAAACAAAGGGTCAGAAACATGAAGCACACAGAGGCGTGTGCGGGAGACTCTGGCCACAATGATCTGGCTGCTTTGTGTTTTATACCTCTCCAGACAAAGACTTTGTGATTGCCCATGTGATCAGTCCCAAAAGTATTTATTGTCCCTTGACATGCAACTAGCCAACTTGTCCAAACAAGACAGTAATTACTCTTCTGGCGAGGGTTTGTTTTCAGGCTAAAAGATTGACAGTTACCATTGTAGAACTGAGATAATGCTACTCACCACACTGAGACCATTCATATGACGCCACACATGACTCCTAGAATGTACACAAGGGATAATGGTTCAGGATAAAAGTTTGGATCCTTGGGTAGAAGATACAACGGACAAACGGTACAGAACAAGGTACTGAACAACCATATTAGATCAACCATGATCGATCAAACGTCCAGTTTTGTCCGTCTTTAGGTGTTTTCTTACCTCTTCACCTCCCTCCCTGTCTCCGTGTCTCACCCATTAGAATGGTTTGTACGAGAAGGTCTGGACAGAGGCACAAGGGGTTAGAGCATTGTGTGAGTGTATGCTGCCCGTGTGCGTGCGCGTGTCAGTGAGAGTCATTGTGCGGCCCACCCAGGGGCCTGGCAGCAGGAGCTGTTTACAGTCATCAGTCTACATCTCTTCTCCTGCCTGCTCCATCTTAGTTTCTGCTTCTTCCTCTTTTGTTATTCTACTTTCTGCTGTGTGATGTAGATGTTGAACCAAGCAACGTCAAAGAGATGGGGTTCTTTGAAGGTGGCAGTGGCTTCCTGTTGGATTCAGACCTTAAGATCAACAGTTGGTGTGTGTGTTCGCACCGAACATGTTTGTACTGATTCAGTCAAACTCTGGCAGAGTTCAGTCCTTCATTTCTGTTGGCTCGGCCAGGTGAGAACAATACCATTCAAACTTGTCCTTCTTCTTCAAAGTGCTCCAAAATACAGTTTGTTGTGAGAGAGCGTGTAACTTGAACCACTTATAGGAAAGGCCCCAAAACACACTCCCGGGAGCATGTTATTCATTGTTCAGCCATTTTTTTTGTAATGTTTTTATGGGTACAGAGACACGGATACCGACATCTAATAGGCAGCAGTTACTCATGCTTAGGAAGTCTAGCATAGCCAACTGAACCAAGAGCAACCCGCAGCCTGACCTGAGGACTGCAGTCAACTATTTGCTTCTATGCATCTGGTATTGTGACTAAAGAGGGTAATTTATGGCAGCAATTATAGACAAGTCTACACTGCTTGATTAAAACTAAAGGATCTGGAATCTAAATTGTTTTCCCTCCCTCTGATACCAAACTGTCATGCGCGTCACATACAACATGTTGTCTATGTATTTCTGACAAAAGCTCACACAACTTTCCCTAGTGTTTATAGGCACACACACACACTTGCACATATATATATATGTGCCACACCCTCAGCAGGGGGTTGCCCTCAGCTCTAATCTTGGTAACCTCACTACTGTGGTCTCCCCCTCTGTTTGCCAAGCTCTGGTACCCATGTGGTCAGAAAGGATTGTACCTCTGTGTGAACACCTCTCTGTCCTGCTCTCTCGCTCCCCTACACACACACACACACACACACACACACACACACACACACACACACACACACACACACACACACACACACACACACACACACACACACACACACACACCCCCACACACCCCCATCAGTACTCAAGATGGCTCTGTGCTACGGTTTGTTCCACCACACCGCCGCAGTGCCACCGCAGCTGCCTGAGCCACAGCCTTATGGGATTCCTTACCGCGTCGTCAACACCTCTCTGTTTCAGCGTGCGGTCCAGATTTGGCCGTGCTTAACAGGAAAATTTAGATTTTCCCTCCCCCCTTTCTTCTTTTAATTGACTGCTTTTCCGATGTCTGTGTTCTGCTGACGGTCAGGTTGTTCTTCCTCTAAAGCGAGATGCAGCATAATTTATCTCATGGCGCGGTCCTGAAATGTTCTGATTCAAGTCTTCAGATCACAGCCATGGTGTTCGGGCCGTGTGACCACAACTGTTAATTCAGTCAAGTGTGGTCATCCAAGAGGTCGCCATGCACTTGCCACTCTGCCGATGCAAAGTCAGATTCCGTTAAGCATCCCAGTAAATTCAGGCAGTAGAGAATTTGGAGAAAGCACAAAACAAAGGCTGATGTCAGAGAAGTTTAGATGATCGGAATGGAAATCGGCGTTTGACCTGAAGAGTAGTTTTACAGCTGTTGAACAGTTTTAAAGTAATGAAACAACACACCAAACTTTTCATTCCAGTGGACATAAAATCCGACACCATGAAGGCAACACTGTGGGTCGAGAATATTGGAAAATGAAGTCAGGCAGTTCACTGTTGTTGTTTTTTCTGCTGGAGTGGCTGCACAGTTGTCATTGTGCAGCCATGTCACAGGCAATTGGGTGATAATGTGTAGCTCGCAGTCTTGTCACATGTTGATGGCTGGTGCGGCTCTGCCGTTGGTCCCGGTCCAGACCAGTCATGTCCTGTAAATTTAACTCTCCAAATGGCAGGTTGAATCAGTCTTTTGTATCCTCCGCTGGCAACCGTGCCATAATGTTCTATTCAGCTCCAGGTCAATGGAAAAGCACTGTGGACTGGCACCTTCCTGTTTTCATCAAAGACATTTAAAAACATCAAGCCAGAACAGCGATGTCTTTCATATTTCATACCCAAATCTGAGCTTAGAAGTAAAAAAAAAAAAAAGTCACCCTGTTAGCAGTTTCACTGTATTGATTTCACATGCATTCCAAACTTGCCGGACACACATTTTTCCAAACAACGTTCTTCTCTTCTCTTTTTTCCTTTTCATAAGGGGAACTTTTTTACACACACACACACACACACACACACACACACACACACAGACACACACACAAGGGACTTTTTCCCCCTCTGCTGTTTTTGAGTATTGGCTGCATACTCAGTTTGTCACAGATCGGAAGCAAAGGTCAGTCAGATAGAACACAGTTGTCCTTTGTCTTTGCCTTTCCATCCCTGGCCTACTCGTTTCTTTCTCCTCTTTCGCTCTCAAACAAGATTACTTTGGGTTTGTGTATCCACGTGTGTGTACACATACAGATTTAATTATGTCATTTTTGAGGACAAATCATTGACGTTTATTTCCTGACAGCTTAATCGTACCCACAAATCTCCAAATGCCTCTCGCTTACCGTAACCCTAACTTTTACCACACCTCAATGAAGACGCAAAACATGTTTAAGAGTTTTCAAAGTGCAACCGTCGAACAATCCGGACTGATTCTTCTTCCCCAAACAACTGAAGCTGCTTCTCAAATGTGACACAGGGCAATATGTCAAATTAGAGCTTAATGTGCATATATACACACACAGACGGGGGAAAGTGAGAAGGGCTGGGACCGAGTCAATGACAACATTTGTCTTCCAATCTTGACGACCCCCTCCCTCTCCCCCTCTCCCCCCGCCCTTCTTTCCCCATTGAGAGGGAAACTGTGGGTGTAATGGGTTGTTCCTGTGCGCAAGAGGAGTGTGTTTACATCGCTAACAGCGTGGGGCCGCGTCCCAATATTCCTGGATGGAGGTTTGATTCAATTGACAGCATAGTGAGGACGGTGCCAAAGTGAGGAGTAATATCAAATCCTTTAATTTGTCATTTTAGGAAGCCTACAAGGTAACTGAAGAAATAAAAAAGAGGCTCATAATACCTCACTGTCTTCCTTTACTTTTGTCTTTTTTGGCCAGGCATCTTTCTTTTCCAGAAATCACTCATTCTCTCTCTCTCACTCTCGCTCTCTCTCTCTCACACACACACATGCGCACACACACCAGCCGAGGCGAAGCAGGCCCGGCAGACGCAGGGTTTTTGGCTCAGAGCACATGGAGGCCAAAGGGACAGAGGCTGTGGTGTGATGTATATATTTCAAACTAAAATATGAACGCCGTCTGCCAGCACTTTCTTTGACTGCGGAAATGTGTCCAGCAGACGTTGCACACACAGGGTGCGGCCCCGCTGCCAACAATAAGACTTGTTTAACGAGTCTCGGCTCTTTGTTGATTCCAATCTCAGGCCTTTGTTGTTTTTGTGAATCGCAGTCTCTGAGGCCAGTATTAATCTTCGCCGTATGTTTACACGAGGTGTAAAGTGCTGCTGCGGATAACTGGGAATTGTCATGCGACAGCGCTCGGTTCAAGCCGGGTGAAGTCTTGTGTGGCTCATCGGCTCATTGTTCCTCCTGTTGCCATGTCTGGTGTTTATAATTCAGTGGTAGCCCCCCCCTTCCTCCCTCTCTCTCTCTCTCTCGCTGCCTCTGTCACCCCTATTCTACTCTTCATCTTTCCTTTACTCCATCCCTCTCCCTTCTGCCTCCTCCCTTCCCCCCTGCCCCCCCCTACCAATTCCTCTAGTAAACTTGCCTTGGCCTGTGTTTGTGTTCTGGAATCTGCTTTCCTCAATGGCAGCTTGTGTTGCAGAGAGACACCGAGGGGCTTGGCAGGGCTGTTGGCTTACAGGTGCTTCTCTGGGGGGTTCGGCTGATCTCTGCCTGTGCCTGACTAAGCCTCCTCCTCCTCCTCCTCCTCCTGATGGCTTTCTCACTCTCGTCTCTGTCCACGCCACAGATACCCCGTGCGTCGAAAAGCTCCTGTAGTTTGCCGCACAGCAGAGAGAGACTTGCAAGACTTTTGTTTTGATTGAAGGTTGTGCATGTTTGGCTGAAGCTGCTCCTAAAAGCTGCTATCAGAGAGTTTAGACTCAAATTGGCCGGGTTTTAGAGAGTAACATGAAGTCTGAGTGAGGCGTCTCACCCAAAATAGTACTTTTCATAATAGCGGTGTTTTGCATGGATGTATGCGGTTACTTGTCCTGCCTTTATTGTCATATTGGACATGTTGTAGTGGAGCATAGTTCACATTCACCCAGGCTGTGTTCTGAACATCCTGACGCAGACTTTAACCCCTTCACAAAGGCTCACTTATAAAGTTCTGTTCTAAAGAGTGATTTGATTTCAAAATCAGAAACGCAATGAACCGAACGGCCGCAGATTCCAGAGCTCTATCCCGTCTGTATCCAGCCAGTTGTTAAATTCCATTCTTCATACCTCGTGCACTGTTCGCTTCTTCAGTTGTATAATGATGTTAGCAGGTTCTGGTTTAGTCATACGCTGAAGCTGTATAAGCCCATTGTTTCTGTGGATAACACACACACACACACACACACACACACACACACACACACACACACACACACATGCACCTGAGTACACACGTGTATGCATGCACACCAGAGGCTCCCGCTGTGGATTGTTCCCGTGGAGCTCTCCTCAGAGAAGGCCAGACCAACTCCTATTCTGCCTCTTTGGCTTAGCGAACGTCATGTTGTCTCCATCTTTGGGAATGAAACCATGATATGTGGTAATTTTATGCATGTTTCTCTTGGTATTTTGGGGGTTGGAGGCAGACAAAGTAACATTCACATCAGAGCCAGATCATTCTTTTACGCCTACACACTGACCCCAACCAAAATATTTCACATATCTAAGCAGAGAAGTTGATTGACAATTGTGTTTATGGAAGCTGTGTGTTGTGGTTTTCTGCACTTTAAGTGGCCTAAATGCAAAACCGAGCTTATTGAGAGCGGAGCCGGCGAAGAACACCAGCGACTCGGGCTCCCGTCGAGACTGATAACAGCGAATTCCTGTTGCCAGGTGTCCATGGGAGAGACTGATAGGGATAGGCTATGGATATGTGAGCTTGCACCCAGTGACCTGTTATTTCTGTGTGTGGGCTGGCAAGCGCGCATGTGCGTGCGTGCGTGCTGCACTGTACTCTACAGCGGGCCGACACAGACGGCGGTGGGCCGGCGATGCATTAGACGCGGCCAGAGATGGGTTGTATTGAATAAATAATGGATCCCATCCTTTCCTTCTGAATAAATGAAGAACAGACGAACAGAGAGAGGGAGAGAGAGGGAGAGGGAGAGGGAGGGGATCTGTGTTACTGGACAGGAATACAGAAGACCCTGGTGTCCTGATTTCCAAATCAACATCAACTCAGTCGTATAGCTTCCAAAAAAGAAAATGGAACACCGGGGAGGACGATGCGCTGGGAGTTGTTTCTGTAACGAATGCGATTGATTTCCCAAATGCTTTGAGTATGAAATCCTGACACGCACCCAGTTTCTCTCACTTTTCAGGTACGGTCAACTCATTTGACTCTCTCTTTACCTTGGCATCCCCCTCCCCCTCTCCCTCCCTCCCGCCCTTCCTCCCTCCCTCTCTCTGTCTTCAGGGCCAGGGCCAGACGTTCACTTTCCCGGACATCTTCCCGGAGAAGGACAGCGCGCCAGCAGAGGGGTCAATGGAGGAGATTCAGGAGAAGTATTTGGACGATGAGAAGCAGAGGCAGAAGCTCGACCCCAGGAGAGGAGGGGTCACCGAGTGGTTTGGACTGTGAGGCAAACCTATGACCCTGGAACTCTAGTGTGTGTGTGTGTGTGTGTGTGCATGTGTGTATGTGTGTGTGCGTGTGTGGAGATTTTGTATGTGTATCGATTTACAACACGCTGTTGTAATATTGGTCGCGACTTCTGTTTCTCAAAGCAGCCATTCAATAATGCGTAGTAAAGCAGGCTGTGTGTGGAAGACTGGAGTCGTGCGTGTGTGTCTGTGTGTGTATTGTGAGTGTGTGAGCGAGTGAGGCTACAATCCAGTAATCCGAGCCAGAACAGAATCAGAGGAGGAGAGTGGCCCGGCTCCATCTTTCATGAAACCAGCCCACCGTGCAGAATCTCATCACCCCAGATGACCTCCTCTCCTTCCTCCTCCTCCTCCTCCTCCTCTTCCCGTTCCATCTATTTCTCTCCTTCCCCTTTTTCTGTCTCTCTGTACTACTCCTCTCCGGCGCTCGTGGCGCTCTCCGCCCTCATCCCTCCTCTTCCTCTGGATTTTCCCTGTCCCTCTCATACTCTTCTTCTCTCACTCCTGCGTTTTATCTCTCTCTCTCTCTCTCTCTCTCTCTCTCTCTCTCTCCTCCTTCACCTCTTCCTTCTCCTGCTCCTCCTCTCCTCCCTTCCTTTCCTCTCCTCCACCACGCTGAGATATTGGTGCGGTATCCCTCGTATTTGGGACTCGCAGCCAGTTGGATCAGACAACCTGGGCAACCCACAGCCTTTCCTCTTTTATGAGTTTGCTTTGGATTAATTGACCACTTTAGGTAAACAACAGTTGAGATGTTGTTTCAATAAAGCAATGACATGGAATCTGTTGGAGCCTTTTTGTTATTTTGCGGTAACACCCCTGCTGTAGCTGACTGAGAAAGATTGTATACCCTGCGTGTGTGTGTGTGTGTGTGTGTGTGTGTGTGTGTGTGTGTGTGTGTGTGTGTGTGTGTGTGTGTGTGTGTGTGTGTGTGTGTGTGTGTGTGTGTGTGTGTGTGTGTGTGTGTGTGTGTGTGTGTGTGTGTGTGCGAGCGCGAGCAGCAGCAGCATGTGGGTCTTGTCAGTGAATCTGTCTAATTGTAAGTGCTGTTGGAATCAGAACTAATAAATGGTCTCGTGTCCAATAGTGTGCTGCTTACTTTCTCATGTAGTCTTCTCGCCTCATCTCCCATGGCTGCTGCGCTCAACAACTGGCACTTCCAGACACCTTTTTGCCACACAAGCCGCGTGTAAGCGTGTGCCAACGCGGTCTGGTAGCTGTTTTGACAGAGTAATGATCTGTGTTTGAATTGGGCCACTGGAGGACTGAGCTTTCTTACCGTAATATGGCCTGTAAAGGGGGAGGGGCCTCTCCCGGGCTCGCCATTATGTTTGAGAGGCCAAGGTTACAGTAAGTGTCCCCCAGCCATGACCACTAATGCTGGCACGCTAATACAAAGGTCCAGCTCCTGACCTCACCCAGCCAACTCGGCTATCACTAAGGAGAATGTCAATATTGATCTTGTTGGCGCAGAGTCTGCTGCCTGGAACCACTCACCCCCCCCACCCCCCGCGCTCGCTATAAAGCAATCTGATTTGGAACACAAGAAGCATCCTGTTACACAGCCAATGCGTTTCTTCCTCTCGACCGCATTCTCACTTCTTATTTTCTTCTTTCTCTGCTCGTTCTCTCTGTCGCTCGGTCCGGACCTCCAGAAAAAACAGCTGTTGAATTGAACCGAGAGAGCGGAGACCAAGAATTCCTGTCTGCTCTCCTCACGGCCTGAACAGACCCCACATGAAAGTTGGGAAATCTACTTCTGACGTTTGCCAAACAATAATCTGTCTTATCCATTCCCCTGTTCTCCCCATGTGTCTTCCTTCTCTTCATACCCAATAAAAAGCTGCAAGTACAAAGCATCTCCCTCTCTCTCTCTCTCCCTCCCCCGATCACCCCGGTCCATGCAGCTGGCAGCCATTTGCCTGTTTAACACAGTGTTCTCCCTGCCAGTCAGAAGATGCTGTGCGCCTGGAGTGTGGGGGAACGGGAGGATGGAGGAATGTGAACAAATGAACAAGCCGCACACATCCTATTTCGGCTGAACTCGGGATGACTGTAGGCGGCCTCCTCTCCAGTTACAGATTTATAGAGATCTATCTAGATGCCTGGTATACTGTAATGCACCACGCGTCGCGTAAGTGCAGAGGGGAAGGTATGTGAGCGAGCGAGAGAGAGAGCGAGAGCCAGCGTGTAGCGCGTGAGACGGAGAAAGTGCAGGAAGGACGGTGAGAGCGAGGGAGCAGATGGAGGTGAGGGAGAAAGTGAAGAGGGTGAAGTGAGTGAAAAAAGATGACATCACTGAGGAAAATGCTGAGCTGGATGCTGCAGGATGAAAGAGGTGTACTACTCCCACGGTGCACCATCTCTCTCTCTCTTTCCCTCTTGCTCGCTCTCTCATGAGATGTACAGTGCAGGTCATGTTCCCATCCCATACACGGTTGGTTAATGGAAGGGGGGTTGAATATTTTAAACAGCCCTTCACTCTCCTTCCTCTCCCTCCTTACTCCTCTCCTCCTCTCCTCCTCCCCCCAACCCGTTGTTCAGTTGTGCATTAGTCAAGTGCACACATAACCCCGTTTCTGCTACTGCAGTCCAAGTTTGGAAATGGTATGACATCATGCTGTATTTTTGGGCTCAGTGGGATGAGCAGAGGTATCGTGAGCGTCCTCCCTGACTGCCCAGAGCCTCTTTAGGGAGCAGATCGCCTCCGTTCCTTTGTGTCTGCAGTGATTTGCAGAGGTATTCCTGACTGCTGAGGCGTTTATATCATATGTTGCCCTTTTAGTTTTTAGTGGACGCGTGCCACGGTGTGAGAGGAAGAAGAAGAAGAAGAAGAAGAAGAAGGTGGATCTTTTTATTTGAGAAGCTTCACACAGTTTGTAGTCTGCAGGCTTTAGCTCCCACTTGGTTTCGGGTTCATTTTGAATGAAAACAAATTAAAGTTTTAACAGGCTTTAGGTGGTTTCTAGTGATTTGTCGTATGTTGGTAGCGGGAATGAAGAAGTTCACCCTGTGCTGTTTTTGGCTGTGAATGCAGTGATATGTGGAGGCTGTCAAGAGAAAGTTTTCCCAATTTTCCCACAGACCCATTCACACGGCGTAACAGAATGTTCTTTATATCTGCCTTCACTGGTTTCTATACAGTATTAAACTGTAGATGCAGATTCTGTCAGCTGGCAGAATGAGGCGCTCTGATTGACATTTTTGGCCAATCAGAATGAAGAACCCAGGCATGAAGTGTAATAATATTTAAACACGTTATATCATACTACTGTTTGGATAAATTATTGTCTGCTTTGTGCATGGAGGAATTTGCAAATCCTGTTGGCATTGAATTTGTAATATAGAGTTGAAAAGACCCTACTCCCTAGTAGCACCCTACTCAATAATGGTTATAATAATAGAGTATACTGTGAGCCTGATTGGTGACCCAGGGGTGCTTGTACAATAAGGTTGTTGCCTCCAATCTGAATGGACAGAGATACAGTGCAGCTATTGTAAAAGCCTTTCTCATGCCAGCGTGTCCTCCGTTGACACGTCAAGTTTTCCTACAGATCACAGTTTCGGTGATGAGTCTGTGTATGATGGGTGGGTGGGTGGGTGGATGGATGGATGGGTGGGGGGGCCACCGGGGCTCTTGATGGTGCAGACACGGCTTCAAGGCCTGGCAGCAAGTTAGGTGAGGAGGCCACACAGCCCAGCTGGACACCCATTCTGCTTGGGTCAAATCCAGCCCTGAAAGCTCCACAGACAACCCCACTATTAATAGCTATTAGCAGCGTGGCAAATCCTGAGAAAGATCTGGGCCTCACACACTCAAATACACAATCGGTCTTCTTGGAGGATTCACAGATGCGCTCGCACAATAGCAGAATTATACTGCACATACACATACATTCACACAATTCATCGCCAACTGTCTGTAAGATTACACACTCTCATACAGTTACACAATTACAACCCCCACCAGCCTCTTGTGAGGTTGCACACACTCCCACACACTCACACTAATGTTCACTAAGACAACCGGGGTTGCCTGCTGAGGATTCTGACGGCCTCTTTTGGACTAACGCCATACACATTCCTGCTTCCCCAGGTTGCCATTGGTTCATCTGAGCTCAGCCCGTGCACTCTGTCACCCCATGTGTGTGTGTGTATGTGTGTTTTTGTTTTAGTGTGAGACCATGTACCGTATACCAGCCCCCTCGCACCCCCCCACTCTAAAAAAAAAAAAAGTTAACATCTTCCATTTTTCCAAGAATTTTAACTACACACACACATGCACACAAGGCTCATGTTCGTGGCAGCTTGTGTTTGTCTGGCAAACTCAAAGCACCGCTCACACACACACACACACACACATACACATACGCACATACACTCAAGATGTACCCTGAAGTGGCCTCTCAATGTACAGTGGGGTCACTTAGGCCGTGCTCACACCTGGACTCCACGCTAGACTTCTACCTTTTTGGAGCATTGTGTCGTTTTTAACTCCACTCCTTTGGTTTTGGCCTCACATGAAAGGAAACTGCGATGCGCTTTGACACGGTGGTGTAGCTGATATGTTGAAAAATCTGACCAGGCTACGAGCTCTCTCATTCATTTGTCATTCATTCGCTTCTCAAAATGTTTCCTCACACAATGTTATTACTCCTCTTACAGATTTGTAGCCAGCTGATGACGATGATGATGATGATCTGTACAGATGTCTGAACTTGCAACCCTGAGTATCATCCAGACAAACCAAAGCTGAAACACACGCTATCTTAAGCAAATGCACCTGAACGTATTTTCCAATATATTCAAATTTTAGTATATGAACCTTGTATTTAATCCCAAGTAGAAGCTCCTTTAGCTGCAGATTACTCAGGGTCCAAACTATGACTTGGCCAAAATACTGATCATCTTCTTTTTTTAAACCATTCTGTTATTGATTTACATGTGTGTTAACAGTCTTGGTCTTGCATCATCCGGCTGACAGACATTCTCCCTGCAACATTTCTTGTAATGTAATTTTGGAATTAGTTTTCCCCTCAATGACATCAAGCTGTTCAAAGCAGCCTTAAACTATGGATGAGGACTTCGTCTGACTTGTGTCAAATAGTGCCTCTGAAAATAGGTCGGTGACATCGTGCTTTTGACTAAAACTCTTCCGACACTTCACATTGTCATGGAAAATGTCACATATAAACATCCTCGCCGAATTTGCGTGCATCTGTCGTGTCCCGACCAGGTTTGCGTGACTTATCTCTATTGCTTCCACGTTTGTCCATTGGCTTTCGGTGGTCAGACATGGAAGCAGCACAAAGGATCTTCTTCCATTGAGTCAACCTCTGGTTTCTTCAGCAGCAATGAGATTTAATAAAAGTTGAATACAGTTTTTCTACTTTGTGTTTTTCCACAGATCCTTCCCTACAGCCACTGTCATTTGAATTCATCACGACAGAAGAGGCATATGCCTGCCTCCATTGCCAAATGGGCTGTGACGGAGGTTTGACAGTTTGGGGGGGGGGGGGGGGGGGGGGGTGAGGCTTGTTTGCAGAGAGAGAGAATTGTTTGCGGTGATTAAAAAGGGGAAAGCGGTTGTTTTTATACCATAGTGTTCTGTTAGACTAACACACAGCCGTCTGCATGAAGGAGGTAATGAATTTCCCCTGACACTACATTTCAGCTTATCTGCAATCAACAAAAAGCTCCTCTACCAGCTGGGTGGTCCCTGTCCCTGCCAGCTGTTCAACACATACATTTGCATTTTAAACAAGCTAATAATAATAATGATACACAAGCAAGTGAAAAGAGGGGAGTTGGTTGAATGTGTTTTACAGAAAGGGAGTGATACAGAAAGAACTGAATGGTTCAAATGGGTTAAATTGTCATAACAGAAATCAGCTGGGGCCTGGCCACCCATCTGGACTACAGAGCACTGGTCTGGAGTATGGAGCAGCTGAAAGGAGCACACATAAACACACACTCTCGTGCGCACTTGTGCAGTCAGTGAGCCCCTTGCTGGTGGAAACTGGCCAGAGGCTTTGCCAAGTCAAGAACACAGGCTGATCCTCGAGGCTGAAGTTCCAGGAAGACTCAGTCCCAGAGTTCTATGTACCTGCTCGCCTGTGGGCTCGATGGTGATTGCTCTCTCTGCCCCCACGTGTGGATGAACTGAACCAAAGTTCAGAGAAGAGCCGATAGACAAAGAGCTCGTGGGAACTTTGATCCTCTGAGATTGGGCGAATTCATTTCCTCAAAGAAATGAAATCTTGTGTACTTGAACAGAAGACTCTACTCATCATGCCCAAGCCAGGGTTGCTAATCTCTCGGTATCACCCAGGGAGCCAAGCTTGTTAACTGTCCAACATCCCAATGGAGGAAGATCAAGACGTGGTGGGTGTGGTGAGTGGTGGTGTTGGTAGTGGCTACGTGTGTTCGTGTACGTCTAATGGCTTACACTGCACCCTCCTCATTTGCTGCCCCGTCTGTTTTTACACACTGAAGCACATATGCAGACTTGGATACGTAGGTTTTGTTGAAGCAGGTCAGTTAAATGTGGTGAAAATGAGGTAAGGTGCTGTTTCGGGGGATTAGGAGGAAGCGATGGTGTAACACATGTCCAACACATTGCTGGTCTAGATGGCGGTTGGCCATTGGCTTTTATTTGACAGCTTTTTCTTTGCTGTTGTACGTCGCATTTCACTGCCAGCCCTCAGCTGCATACCACTTACGTCAGAGAATTATACTCTTAGCCAACACGTAGCCAGCATAACGACAGAAACGATCTGCTCTTTCTGGCGTAATTTCCATGAACACGTCTGGACTACTGTGGCACGGATTCGGAAGATGGAGTTTGACTTTTCTGGCCTGAAATTGACCAAGAGCTTGATTAGAGTTGCCTGGGTTTAGAGGACTTAAAGAGTTTGGACTCTCTGGCCTTGTTGCAACAAAGGCGACTCAACTAGTGCGACCTGGATTTGACTGTCTGGCTGCCACTAATGTGGCCTGGGTTCAGTAGACAGAGATTGACTTGTAAGGCCTGAGTTCATCAGATGAAGTCCAACGTCTCTGGCCTGAGCCTGTCAGACGGGGCTCAACTAGTGTGGCCTTGGCGGATAGAGGGCCTCTGGGTGATTAAGGATGTGTTTGTTTCCCAGGCAGCAAGCAGGCAAGGTGGTGGCATTGCTTCTTCACAGCCAAGGACTTGGTGTGGGGGTGAGAGAGCCAAAACAAACTACTGTGATTGCCTCCCATATGACCTCCTGACCTCTGTGTTTCAATTGCCAGGCAAAGAGGAGGAAAAAGGGGTGAAGGGAGAGGGAAGAGATGGTTTATAGAAGCTAAGAGAGCAGGATAGGGGGTGCCAGACTGGAATCACATTGGGGGTGTGAGCTATTAGTAGCATGAAAGGTCACTTGAGTACTTTAGCAGAGAGGGCTCCATCGCGACCTTTAACCTGATTAAACTATGTGCATATTTATGTGAGAACACACTGATTTGTCAAACTGACACATTCATACTTACATTAAATATAATCTATATATAGTGACTTGCCCAGGTAATAAATGTGGTTGAATTATATTACACAGGTGCAGCTTGTAAAGTGGGAACTCAAAGGTACTGCTTCATTTTCATCGCTCCCTCTGAAAAGCTAAATCAGGTACGTTCCCATGATCAAGGACCCAGTGGGATCACCCAGTTCAGCAAATTAGGAGTGTGTAGAGAGAACGAGATGGAAACTGTGTCAGTCTAATATCTAACAAATATGATCACAAACAATCAAGGCTTCCATGATGGAGAATCTCTCACTCTCCCATTTGCAGTACAAAGCTTCCCCTTTTTAATGCTGCAATCAGGATGGATATTGATAGCAAAGCGAGATAGAGAGCAGCAGAGAACAACAAAGACGGAAAAAAGGAAGGGAAGGAATAAAGCGGGAAGTGGACAGAGAGAGCGAGAGAAAGGGAGTCTTGTCGTCTGAGAGGTGGTGTGGTTCGGGTTAGGTTGTGGTTGAAGCCTTGAGAGAGCGAGAGGGGAGAGAAGGAGGCGCAGGGGGCGAGCGAGGCAGTGCATACCCGCAGCATTCAAATGGAGCTCCCATTGGGAGGTTTTACGCTTCAAAATGGTTTCCTGTGACGTGGATTGTGTGTTTGATTTGAGCTTTGAGGGGTTTGTGTTATTCTCGGGAGGGGAGAATCTAGCACGCTCTCATTTCCGCACTACCAACAGCCAGCAGAAAGTTGGCAAGCCGAAGCAGGGGGATTGTAAAGACAGATTTTTCTCTCCCTCCTCGTAAGAACCAGATTTTTTCTGCTTTCACTTTTTGCCTTGTTTTTCTACTGAGCCTGCTCCAGGTCTCGCTCTGCATATTGATGGATTGTTCCTAATAATTGAGCTTGTTCAGACTCATGTCTTTCCATAGTTTTCCCTAGGCCGTGTGATTTTCAGCTGATAAAATACGCAAAAGAATCATTGTTGTTGCTCATATGCATGTGCAAATTTTGCACCCTGACACATGTGCACACTCCGGCAAACGCACACAAGCAAGTACGCATGCTGTCAAGCACATGCCTTGGTACTAATTGCGAACAATGGATGCCAGCTGGGCAGTAGGTGTAGCGGGCAGCACAACTGGGCCCAGGTTGAATTGTTGTTTCAGCTGGGGTGGAGAGGAGAGGAAAGAGAAGCAATGGCAGACAGACAAGGAGCGAGGAGAAGTATTGAAGAGCGAGGGAGAGGAGAGCAAGGGACACCAGGGAGAGGAGGGCATACGCTGAGGCAGCGGGACGCCACCTAAGACCATGACAGCCAGTCATACAAACCATCAGAGAGCTTGCCGTTTTGCCAACTACTGTACTTCACAAAGCCAAGAAAATGACAAAAATCAACACTGGATGTGTTTGTGTTGGGGAAATATCCATGGAACCCCACACTCTTTCCTGATCAGCAGTTTTCACTTTCTTTCCCTCTTTTTTTCTCTCTTTTTCCTCTCCCTCTCTCCATCCCTCCCATCTTTATTTTCTTACTGTAAATACTGTACTCTAGATGCCCTCTGCTCGTGTAAGAGGACAATTATCGTAACAGCGTCTCTACTGTGTGGCGCACATGGAAAAGCTAACTGCTACGGGCCAATTTTCTCCATGGAGTTATGTAAATAGTTTTCATGGAATGAGTGGGGTTTCCCCGGCAGTGGGGGCATAGCAGGGTCTGAGGGGTTCCACTGGCATTCTAATCTCCACCCTCAGCATCAGTAACCCTTTTATCAGCCGGGGTAGCAGGCAGCTTGCACTTATTGTACTTAGCCTAACAGTTACACATGCAAATAATGACATGTTGCAGTACAAAGCTATCAATTAGATACTCACAGGACTGTAACCATCTTCAAGAGCCTAATGTGTGTGTGCGTGATGCTAATTTGCCTGTGCTTGTTAGTTCTGTGTGCCTGGCCATTCCACTCTCGTATGTTTAAGAACAGTGATGGGGATTAGCTAGTTAGCTGAGCTATTAATCCAACTACTTTTTTCAGTAGCCAGAGAAATATTCAGCTATTATTGAAACAGCATACTTTTGAAGTAACTTACTACTTATTCCCCATAAGTAGCTTGGTGTAGCTTGAGCGGGAGTCAATGACTAACACAATTGTATCTGCTGCCGAGCTTAATTCAGAACACACACATACAGACTAAACTCTCAAACAAACCGCCACGCTGTAACCTTACTCTTATAGAAATAAGTCTGTACTCTTGGTTCACACACAAAAACAGGCCTTTTTTGTTTGAAGTAGTTTGAGGTTGAAGTAGCTTGAACAAGCTTGAACTACCAATTCTCGAGAGAAGATGTAACTTTAACTCACAAGTTGTTTGTAGCTGGTAAAGCTACTGTGTAGCTTCCCCAGCGCTGTGTATGACTAAGATGGGGCAATGTTCTCCAATTTCTCCATGTGGCCCCTTGCAGATGACACAAGAGGAAGTGAGCACAGATAGTTGTCTACCAGTGACAGAGGCTGCAGCCTGCGGGAGAGGCCGAGATAAAGAACAGTCTCTGGCTGAACTCCCATCCCACCCCTAAGCAAATTGATCGCTGATTGTCCACAGACATGGTCGGTGCTCCCCTGTACCAATGAAGCCCAGTGCAGAGCAGAGCAGGGGCCCTCTAGGTCTTGTTATTGTAACAAGAGTGCATTTTGGCCGGGATTCTTGTTCTCAGCACGAAAAACAACAATAACAACATCAGCCCACAGCTCTGGGAGTTGGATCCAACTCAGAGGCAGTACAACAGAGGGGAAACAAACACATGTGATGCCCTGTTACCGTTACACGCCGCGGTACCAGTCTGACGCTTCTGGACGAAGGTCTGGAGGGACTGGAGTCATATTTGATGCCTTTGGTTGTGAAAATGTTACGTGTAAATTTATCGCTGATGTAACCACAGGCCAGGCCTCATGCACTTGGGCCTGCACCCTCTCTCTCTCTCTCTCTCTCTCTCTCTCTACGTCTCGTGCACACACAGTCCTTGGCCCTCACGTCAAAGAGAGATTCCTGGGTCTCCCGAAAGACAAACAAAAGCGAAGGAATCCACGCAAAGTCTTAAAAACAAAATATCGAGTGCGTTTACAGGAAGACCACACAACAACATCACAGCCATGTTTAACGTATTCGTCATTCAAAAACTTTGCCGTCGCGATGTCCTCATCCAGACAACAACAGATCCATCTTTCGCCGGCCGTGTTATGATCGTGGCCTGTTTTTGTTCCTTCTTCCCCCTTCTGTTCTCAGTTGTTGTCCCTGTAACACAATATCTGTTTGTGTTTGTCTATGTGCGTGAAAGATCCCTCTGTTGTGTTGATGACATCTTGAGAAGCCCATGACCCACTAAATGACTCATCAAAGAGGTTTTCTATTATATTTCTTCTTTCCTCCCCTTTTCTGTATCTCCTGACACATCTTACATAACTGCACAGGCAAAATGACAATAGATGGCTCCTGTTTCAATGTATACTGTATATCCACTGTATACATCTCTGGCCCACATAGCGGCAGTGTAATACGAGAGAGGAGCTTCTCCTCAGGGTTACATTATGGATCCATTACAGCGCATTTGGACATTTTTGAACGTTTCTTTGGCCGAGCTTGTCCGCGCTCTGTGGTTTACTCCATTGGAAAAGCGATAGAGAGAGAGGGAGAGAGAGAGAGATAGAGGGGGGGGGGGGGGTAGAGGTAGAAAAAGAGATGGAGAGATAGACTGAGAGAGAGCCAGGGGGCAGAGGTGGGCTCAGGTGACTCAGCTTTCCCCTCTGGAAGCGGATCGAGTGAAGCTGTGGGTTTGAGCCCCCCCAAGGTTTTACTAGAGCCCAGGCTCTTTAACGGGAGGGAAAAACAATGTTATAGCCGCTTCCTGCACCGCTGAGCGTTCCCCACCAGTAAATGTAACGTGG
>NW_027466829.1:787500-792500 GCF_046128005.1 Genypterus blacodes
ACCTATAACTAACAGCTGAGGACTGTCTGTGCTCACATCACACAGTGTGTCTCTGACCTGATTCACTCGAGTGTCGTCAGGCAGATGAGAGGATCTGCCGGGCCCTACAGTATATTGGTGGGTTTGGTAACAGACATGATGTTCCCTGCGGTTGCGTCTTCTCGAGCAGATCTGGATCTGGAGACCAAAAGAAAAGCAAGTCGAGCCGGCATCAAAGGGGAGACGGTCGACTCCCTTGTCCACTGCTGCCATTTAGAGATAGTGAGTTCTCCTTTTATAGGATTTGTGAAAGACGTTCAGTCTGCCAAAAGAACATAAGAATGTCTGTGCTGTCTCAAAGCCAAGGTCAAATCAATTATAAACCAAATTAGTGATGTGTTTAGAGGGAGGTTATCAGGTTTTATCCTCACTCACCTTCCTCAGACTACATAGAGACGTGTTGTCTAAGTTAACATGCCCTCTGTTACATTTAGACCGTGTCTGTGTATTAACTGCTGCCAACTCAAATTTCCGATGAAGGTAATCTTGAATCTTGTATTTTTACCTTCTCTCAGGATGATAAACTACCTGTCGCAGTTGGAAAGGTCAGAGTGTCAGTTAATGCAAACGTTTGGTCACACAGGAGGACTGAGTGAAGCTCTACATCAAGGGCTCAGACTAAGGAAACAAACTCATACAGCCACTTTGCCTCCTACTCTATAGCAGCCAGGTTGTATACTATTTGTGTGTGTATGTATGTGTGTGTGTGTGTGTGTGTGTGTGTGTGTGTGTGTGTGTGCGCCAAGTGTGAGAGATGTGCGTTCATGTGAGTTGTGGGAAGCTCTGACGGAGGCGAGCTCTGTGTTTGGGAAGTTGCCATTAAGACACAAAGCAGAAATGTCCGAGGTGAGCTAATGACCTTACATGGATCTGTGTTTGGCACAACTCTCCAGAATGTGGGGTGGACACACACACACACACACGCACACACACACACACACAACTCCTCAAACAGAACTTTGACAGCGTTTATAGTGAGCTTGGGGGACTCTTTGGGGTTTTGGTGTTTGGTTTTAGGCCTCTTTTAAGGACACACTGTGTCCTCATCCTAACTCCACTGTAGGGAGGATTACCACTCAGTGGCCTACAATTTATCAAGTAAAAGACTAACAAATTTGTCCAGAAAGCATCTTTAATGTATGCAACCAAACACATTTCAGCTGCGAGCTCGTATTGAAATGAAGGCTTGATGAAAACTTTTGGCACAAAGGTTTGACTTTGGCCCCACTTCTCTTAATGGCTTTGTGTTTTACATACACTGTGTTCTGGATTAATACTGCATATGGGGTGGATGAGCAGCGGGCGTATTAGACTTTGTATACATGACAGCCTGTATATGTGTCAGAGCCAATGTGTTTGTGTCTGATGGAGGAGAAACACATCGGTTGTGTAGATTTGGGGAAATCTGGGTGAAAGCTCAGTCAGGACTTTGTATTTGTGGTCCATCCAGTGGACCTCTCTCGCCTCTGTGTGTGTGTGTGTGTGTGTGTGTGTGTGTGTGTGTGTGCGTGTGTGTGTGTGTGCGTGTGTGTGTGTGTGTGTGTGTGTGTCTGTCAGTACATTCACTTGCTGACAGACGCTTCATCATTCCTCACGCCTTTGTGCGATCTCGGCATGTTCCATGAGCCACCGTGTGTGTTTCAAGTGCGTGCATCCTCATCATCTCCTCGGCCCAGACTGTCTGATTTCCTGTGTCTATTAAGGAGGATTTCCGGCGAACAGACGTGTCTTTGGTCGGGGTGGCTCAGGGGTTAGAGGCCCACCTTGGACCCAGCTGCATCCTCTGGCTTTTCCCTGGGCACGCTCTCCAGGATGCCATCCCTCCCTGTTATTCGGGATGTACTTTTGTCTGCCGCTGGGTCAGTCAGGTTTGCATGTGAGACAGGATGTGTTTTTGTCTAGTGTGTGTGTGTTTTTTTTAGCTTGATGTGTTTTTCAGGAGCTATTAGGGTCAGCGCTCTCCGTCGTGTAGTTTTGACTTTCCAGGGATTCTTTTTGTGTAAATATAGTCCTATTGTGAGAAAAGGATGTGTTTAGTGACTCGTGGCTCTGAGTTGTCACGTATTTAGAGAAATATAAGCTGTGAAATGTCGTATCACTGCCAAGACTAAGTGTTCGCCATTTGTTTTCGGGACTTTTCTGTCACGGTGCCATGTTCCCTCTTTGGAGCGATGTCATAGGTCAAATGGAAAGTGAACATAACACTTGCTGAGTTCACGCTACTATTAGGTGCTGCGCTGACCTGCTCACCTTCATCTGGCCTTGACAGGTTCTCCCTCCTCCTGATTCCCGAATGTTTGGAAAGAGAATACAGAGTTTAGGAATACAGAGGCACACCCAGAGCTCCGGCCTGGATTGAAAACATCTCTTCGCAGGGAAATACCGGCGTGATCTCGGTCGCAGTTACATCTACTATTCAACTCGTGTTTGATATGTGAAGGGAAAACCTGAGAATGCAAAATGTAAATGTGATCAGAATGGTGATGCGGTTTGTAAACACATCCTGGGTTCAGCTCCTTCTGTTGTTGAAGCAGGAGATGAGGTCGTGATGTGAATAGATGCTTGCACCTGGGCTGTCAGTCTTATTAAAGTCATTCAATTCATGTAATAAAGTACTTTCTTTGTTTTAGTAATGCTGATAAACATGAAGATGGAAATGGAGTTAGGAAAGTGTGTTTTCGGGATTGTTCCCTCGTTGCTGTTGGTGTGAGATGATTGACACTGAGCGGAGAACAGAGAGAGTTCAATACGTCAGATGATTAAGATGAAAATGTTTATTGGCCTGAGAATCATGTGGAACGGAAATGTCCCGGATTTTGGACGTGACTAAAGGAAGACGCCTAACAAAATAAAACTCTCAATTGTAATGTTATTGTTTGTGTTTTTCCCCGCTTTAATTCAAAAATTGGACAAGCCAATCAGCCGTCTGGTCCCCAAAAACAAGTGCATAGGTCGAATCTAAATCAGTCCCAGTTGCGATGTTGTGGTGTGGACCTTGACACTGTAATAATGAACAGCCGCTATGTCACACTCTCTCTTTCTCACACACACACACACACACACACACACACACATCATACACACAGGGAGGGGGGGAGGAGGGAGAGGGGGGCACTCACAGGAAAAAACACATCTCTCTCTCTCTCTCTCTCTCTCTGCCTGTCGATCGGCCAGTGTGACTGGATAGTGGCGGGGGTGCGGGTGGCGGGGGGGTGGGGGTGTTTTTACAGGAACCACATGTTTCGAGCTTGACTGGTGACTGCTGAGTATCTGTTAACATAGCGCCCGTCTGACAGCAGCCTCCAGTTGCCACATCAGGACCCGGTGACTTGTAGTTTCCCTGATAAACGCCTGCTTGTTTTTCACTGGGAGCCGGCCGGCGCTGGAATCCAGGCCCCCTTTCCTTTCCCCCAGTGAGCTTAACCGTCCGAGCCAAGCTGTACCTCTCTCTTCCCCTTCATATCACATCCCAATAACTCATAAATATGTTCATGGGACGCTGTAAGCCGCGTATTATGAGGTTTTTACGCAACAGTGTAAGCATGTGGGATGATCTGGGTAGAAGTTGAAAGGCAGCTTTTGCCCTATTTATGGTTTTGTTTGCGTTTGAATGTGATTTTAACAGAACAAAAAGGACTGATATCGTGAAAATGAAGCTCAGAACAATAACGTAACGACGTGTTACAACTATTGCAAGAATAATAACTGAGTATCAACAGTCTCCGCTGCCCGTCCAGGCTCCTGACCCATTTCTGTCTGCATTGTTACCCTGGACACGGGCCAACATGTCTCCATCCATGCATCTCCAGATAGGGAAAACCGCCGTGGTTATCAGGTAAAGGAGGGCTTGTGATCCAACTCACCCGTATCACCCCGTACCCAGAGGGCCTCCCCTGGAGCCCCACCCCCTACCTCCTACCCCCCACCCCCTCTCCCACCCGCCAGCCTCTACAACCCAACCTCTACTCTCTCCCCCCCCACACACCCCAAGGGGCTCCCCGCTAGGCACTGGCGGGCTACTGTTGGTGGATACGGTATCTAAGGATGGCAGGGCCCTGGAAAACATGTCTGAGTGAGACGGATGGGGAGAGGATGATGAGAGAGAGAGAGGGAGAGAGGGAGAGGGAGAGAGAGTGAGGGAGAGCAAGAGGGAGAGAGGGAGAACAACAAAGATTTAGGATATGAGTGAAACAAAAAAAGAGCGTGCGTGTGTGTGTCTGAGAGAGAGAGAGAGAGTAAGAGAGAGTGAGAGAGAGAGCGGGAGGCTCATGCAGGGGAAGATAAAGTCCTCCCTTTTCTCGCTCTTGTTTTTGACAGACCCGTCCATGTTTTTTCTTTCCTTTTCCTTTTCTTTTCTTGACACAAGCAGTTGAGACTGGATCACCCGAGTGAAACCACCTGGCGTGGAGGGGCGCCACCTGGCGCCCCTCCCTCCCTCACCCCTCAACCCCCCAAACGCCCCCCCCACACCCCCACACCCCACCACCATCCTCCCATATATGCACTCGGTGACCATCTCCGTCCCTGGCTGCGCGCCACGTCACCTTGGCAACCCTGCCCCATTAGAATGCGAGAGGAAATATTTTTTGCCTGTTTTTTTGTTTTTTTATTATCTCTTTATTTGCTGCTGACGCGGTGTTTTCTCTTCTTCTAATAATGCCCCCGTATGTCCGTCTCTCTCCCTCCCTCTCTCTCTCTCTCTCTCTCTCTCTCTCCCTCCCTCTCTCTCTCTCTCTCTCTCTCTCTCTCTCCCTCCCTCTCTCTCTCTCTCTCTCTCTCTCTCTCTCTCTCTCTCTCTCTCTCTCTCGCTCTCTTTCTCTCCCTCTGTGTGTGTGTGTGTGTTTTTCTAAACTCTCCGTGTATCCCTTCTTTCGAGGCGGGAGCATTAACATACCACGTATTCCTCTTCTCAGCACAGCACGGGAGAGGAGAGAGAATGTGCAGCTTTACTTTAAGTGGAA
>NW_027466829.1:797500-825000 GCF_046128005.1 Genypterus blacodes
GAAAAGGCTTCACTGACTGACGAGCCGCGTCCTCGCCCCCTCCTCTTCCTCCTCGCTCTCCGCGCCGCGTCCGGGGATGAAGGAGAAATCGAGGGGGGGTTACAGAGAAGCGTACTAGGTGGTGATTGATGGGGAGAAACTGCTGTGAACATATGAAATACGGCCGTCTGATGACAAGGCCAGTTGTAGCTTTGAGTTATGACGGGTAATTAAAGTGAATATGCAGCGATGCGTAGGGTTTACTGTGCGTACGAAGAGCCTCTCTGGCTTCCTCCCGCTTATCTCCATCCACTGGAGGATACTGCTCATGCCTGTGGTCATGGTTTTGGTGACGTCGGTTTCTGAATGCTAGACAGTCAATTGGCTTTGCCTGTGTAAATCTGCCTGGGTGGGAAGCTATTAGTGGCTGATGACATGTACCCTGCATCTATCCGTGCACGTTTGGCACAAACACACACACACAGACACGCACACGCACGCCGCCATATTTACACATCACACAAACACAACATCTCCATCCTGTTATCTTTTAACCCCTCACCTGCGTCTTGGATGTAGATTGATGTGGGAACTTTTACCGCCAACCTCAAGTCTCTACACCAGAGAGAGAGAGAGAGGGCGAGTGGCGAGGGGGTCTGGGCAATAACTCAACGAGGTCTGACACTCCTCTGAAAACAGCACAACAAGCCCCACATCAAGGGAGCTTTGGGAAGGAAATGAGCAAAGAAAGAAAAGCACACAGCAGGAGCCGGAGGAGCCACATTTCCAATTATTAATATTGTTTTTCAAAGAAATCCAAACACTCTCACGGGATTAAGGTGGGAAAGGGAGCAGGGGAGGGGGCAGGGGGGGGGCGACGTTAGAGAGGGAAGCAGGTAGATTATCGGCCCCGGTGTAATTTTTTTTAAGGGGTCCCGACTGAACTGTCAACATGTGAGACATTGAGAAAGAATCAGTAGTGGCCTTGGTTATATAAAGAGTGAAAGCTGAATGAAACACTATCTTTATGGCAGAGTTACAGCCAGAACTGGAACTGGTGCTTTGGCCGTAGCTGAAAAAACATCCTCAACTCTGAGCTTGTCGTTTTTATTCAGACTCTTGTTTTCTTTCTGCTAAAAGCAAGATCCCCTGCCCGGAGAGCCAGGCTCGCACTGGACACACAAGTCACACAATGTGCTCCTTCTGCTCTCCCACCCCGCCAGAGCTCCCACTCTGTTTTCGGTGGGGCGGCGGGGGGGGAGGCTGAGGGGGGAAGAGGGGGGGGGAAGCTAGACACATGTGGCAACGTCTCTGAGCCCGACGGTCACGACACCCAAAAAGAGAAGGAGCAGAAGACGCGGACGCCACGCAAAAAAAAATCACGTAACACGGGAACGAGGAGGGGCTGATGTGGTAGTAAATAGCAGGCTGGAGTTGTTTCAACAATAACAGCCCTCTGAAATCAGCGGGATACTAACAAACCCCCTAGATTTCCCTCATTGAGGGGATGTTTTTCTCCCTGGTCGGTTGGGAAACACTGTTGTAGTGATGGGATAAGTTGTCACATTAAGCCAGTTGTGTACAACGTGGAGGTCCATCTTGCTTCAATTAAAAACTCCAAGGCGTCTGGTTTTGATTAGGGGTCCTGGCAGAACCAAGGTGATTCCTTTCTTAATGAAAACCACCAGAGAGGCTGAGTAGTGCTAAACACTGGTTAACAAAGAATAATAGCTGAGCGCTGAAGGTATCTCGCTCTCATCCTCCTCCTCCTCCTTCCCCTGCCGCTTCCTTCCTCCTGGCCTATGTAGTCCATATGGCAGAGAGACAGATCTAACCTTGGAGGGTTGTTCAGGGTGAGGGAGTGAGGTTATTGGGTTTATTAAATCAGCGGCTAACACTCTTTATCTGTTCCGTGCATTTTATCCGGCTCGCCATGCTTTGCTTCACCTCTCTCTCCTTTCCCATCCCTCTCTCTCTCTCTCTCTCTCTCTCTCTCTCTCTCTCTGCTCTGTGAGGATTTCTCTGAATCTGGCGTGTCTCAGCAGAAGCAGACTCGCGTTTCCGCTCAGGGGAGGCTGGGGATTTATACCAGAGCGGAGTCCTGTTTGTTGTGATTTAACTTGAACCGTCGCTCCGCTTCCCCGCTCACCTCATCGTTCATTTCGAGACCATTAAACTTTACAAGAGCACTACATCTTATCTCGCGACCTTGTCACTCTGGAAGTTCAAATTCCAGATAGATTGTAACCGCAGATGCAGACTTGAAACAATTAGGCTCGATGCTTGTGACAGAGCCCTTCAGCACGGGGTGTCTGGAGGGGAGAGAGAGGGAGAGAGAGGGAGAGAGAGAGAGAGAGAGAGAGAGAGAGAGAAGTGGGTGACTGACAGAGCAAAGTGTTCCTCTCTACTGTCATCTACTCTACAGGAACCAGCGTACCGGCCGGACCAGAACTTACGGAAAATGCGCCGGTCATTCATTGAAATGGCACGAAAAGTTGGCCGACACACACACACACTCACACTCACACACACACACCACCCAGTTTTCTCATAACGCTGGGCGTTCCCGAGAAAGCGGTTTGATCTAATGACTGATTGAACGCAGCGAATACCTCCTTTCATCTTTACATCTCTTTTATTCTCTTTATCTTTAATTGTCTCTCTCGCCCCGTCGTTCCCCGCGATCGGGTCTTCTGCGGGGCAGCGTATCCGTCTCGTCGTCTCGTCGTCTCGTCCCCTCCCTTTCCCCCTCCTCCTTTTCCCTCCTTCCCTCCACCTCAAAGGAGAGGAAGCCCCGGAGGAGACAGGCCATGGAAATGTAACGATGACAAATACGCAGAGGGGCTCCAGCTGATCTGATCTGACCTACAAATGCATGCTGGGAGATGGCTGAAGTTCTAACGCCGTGTTTATAGTTATGGATATGAATAGGAGAGACTTTTGAATCAAAACACACACACACACTCACACACATCTCAAGCTTTGTCAGGACCCTCTCCTTATAGACACAGGCACATTTATCCAAACACCAGCTTGACGCACTCAAATGACTGAGCTGTCGGAAACACAAACACATTTGCAGGCTTATAATAATCTCCTGAATAATTAGGCCAGTGTTAGTTGTTTGTGCATCAACAGCAATACACTCGTTGACATTTTACCTAAATCCGGGTGTTATAAAGCCGCCCTGGTCCTGCCAAACCCGTACAGTCATTTCCATACCAGTATACGTTTGTCATAAGTAGACCATAAAAATAACGATCTCTCTCTCTCTCTCTCTCTCGCGCGCTCTCTCTCTCTCTCTCCCTCTCTCTCTCCCTCCTTGTCAGTAAAGAATAAAACCTTTATTTCACAAAATGATGGAGATATGTGGCTCAGTTACCAAACCGTTTCTAAGTCAATTAATCTAACCATCTGCTTATTTTTTATTCCTCGTCATTCCTGTTCATGGTCATGGTCGGGCTGGAGCGAATCCCAGCATGCATGGATTGAGTGAAAGGCAGGCAAACACACTTGCACACACACACACACACACACACACACACACACACACATCTTAGACCATGTCCACAAAAAAGAACAGGGTTTTCTTGAGTGAATGTCTTTTCAGCAGTCTTTTGAGGACACGCTCTTCTTTCTCTGGTAAACCACAAAATTGCACTTCACGGTCATCGTCTGGTGAAAGAGTGTGGGACAGACGCGGCCCGGTTACTCCGCCTGGCCCCAACTGGTTAAAACTCTACAGTGAGGCCGTAAAATCAATATCCTCTGCTCACGTCACCTGACATCAGAGAGACGAATGCAGATCACTGTGTGTGTGTGTGTGTGTGTGTGTGTGTGTGTGTGTGTGTGTGTGTGTGAACATGCAGGATGAGCCATCTCACCGAGAGAGAGAGAGAGAGAGTGAGTGAGTGAGAAACTTGGGTTCCATCGCATTATTAACGGTGTCTGTGCGGGATTATGTCATCGTTTTGACCACCGGCGTCTTCAGATTCGCCCTCCGTGGACAGAATAGATTGGAAAGGGATTTTCTAATTGAGCTGGCTTAGCTGCGGACACGGTCTTCAGAGTCTCTACCTCACCTGGCCTGCTTGTCGGGCTGTGGGAAGAAATAGGAGCTCTCATAAGAAACATATGACCTCCACACACACGCACACAGACACACACACACAGTGAGGTCTGAGATTTCCTGCTACGAGCCAACGCCGCTAACCACCGAGCAACTGCGCTCCCTGAAGTCATATGTCTAAGTGTTTTATTTTGTTGGCCATATTAGTATTCATTAACCTTGTTGTTGGAACACCACGACCACTAAGAGAACACAAAGTGAGAACAATAAGTTCAGCCATATTAGCAGCTGGATAAAAATGGATAAGACATAAGCTGGAACAACAGCTGGAGCTCCCAATCCAGAGCTTAATGTTTGGGTGCAGCGAGTGGGCTGGAAGAAGCATCGAACTGTTTAAATTTAATTGACCATTTAAACTCTATGTGTCGCTTTGTTAGTTCAGCGGATTAACCCAAATGTCAAACTCAAACGTCCTGCAGCTCTGTTGCCGTTTGAATATGTTGAGTCTACGAGCTGCTGCGATGACGTCGCCTCTCCCAGAATGCATTGTCACTCAGGTATCCAGATTGTTCTGGACTCAGAGTGACGTAGGTGAAAATCTCTTATTATTGTTATTTTTACACAATAAGAGCAAGGAAGCCAGTTTCCTCCCCCCCTCCTCCCCCCTGAACCCCTCATTTCTTCAAGGCCGCTCACCAATCTGACCCCAGACCTGCTGTAAGGGTGCAGTTTAGTCTAACTCCCAAGGAAGCACAAAGTGTAACACTGAGGGAAGCACAGAGGAAATACACGATCAGGGCGAATAGTTAAGCAAAAGTATGCAAAAGGATTTTTGGAACTTCCTTTATTTCCTGTTGGGAGACGAATGACAGCTGTTTTGCAGTGGAAGAATAAAGAATTGATGCTGCCTGCAAAGGGGGAGGCCGCCGGGGCTCCAGGGGACGGGAGAAAGGTTCCTGATGAAATATTGAAGGAGACTGGAGATGGGGCCAGAGCACGTCTGCCCTTCCTCTGCAGCTCCTCCACCAGCCAGCCATGTGTGCGCTCTGGAGAGGAAGTCGTAGTTCTCCCAACTAAGGTGAAAGGGTTCCTGTAGATTCCTCTGTGTGTGTGTGTCTGTGTGTGTGTGTGTATGCATGCCTGTGTGCATTTGCCTATACCAGGTTATCTGTACATTATCTGTACATTTCAGAGCAGAGTCTGAGTGTGTGCACGTGCTTTGTGTCCTGAGTCTGGATCAAGATTTAGTATTGATATCAACACACTGCTTTTCACTCCACGTGTAAGACTCGTTGCTTAATCAGGTGAGGGAACGCGTGCTCATCCTGATTTAGGTTCCCAGTCTGTCCCAGTCAGTTGGAATTCATCATCGCAGATTTATGCTGATTTCCTAACATTACGTAATGTTACTGTCCTGAATGTTGACCAGCGTTTGTTTTCATTTGTACTGTATTGGAACTCAAGGTATCACAGTAACTAGCAGCATAGTTTATATTTTGTCTGCAGCACACAGTCATCCTCATCCAAGCAGACATCATAGTCAACACGTTTTGTTTTCACTCACTCTCTTACACACACACACACACACACACAGAGTGGGAGATTGTGTCACTGGTGGGCAAGGTAAGGTAACACTTTGCTGAAAACACACTTGAGCTTTGATTGCAACGCGGGGTTCTGATCAGTTGTTGTCCCATCTGTTCCAACATGACGTCTGGTTTCTCGTTTTGTTGACTTTGCAAACTGTAACGCACTGTATGACCAAGAGAGAGAGCGAGAGAGAGAGAGATATGATCTCATCCACGATGCAGGAGTGCAACGAGTGCAACTTTGTTTGGGAGATGTTGCATTATTAACAGTTGATTCGCTGTCTATCCTGTGACAAACCCCTTCTTGTGTTTGGGTGTTACCATCAAACCCATTAAACACACACTCGTGCAAACACTTGAAGAAGAAATGCCGAACTTGTTGATAATCGCTCACAAACATCCTCGATGGCGAAGACGGAGAAAATATGGTGGACATACGCAGAAGCGAGCAGACGAGGCAAACAGAGAGATAGAGCGACGTGTTTGTTTGGGTTATTAGGAACGCACCCATGACCCAGAGAGCCAGAACATTATAGCATCGGCAAGGCCAAAGCCCTCCATTTATTCGCTGGCTGTGCGTGTCTGGGGCCAATTGGCTTCCCTGATATCCCCCCGCTTCCCAGAATCCAAACAATCGTTCACATGCACTCATACACCTAACAAGGAGTTTGTTGGACAGCTGGGCAAACGTTGTGTATGCGATGTGTTTGTCGATGCTTGTGTGACGTTGTGGTTTTGGCAAAGGCCATGAAAGAGAGGGAATCTAACCGCAACATACACAACCCGGCTGGGCTGACATCGCACGCCTGTCCTTACGCGACGCGTTCAAGAGAAGAAAAAAGGGGGAAAAAACACAAGCAGGGAATATAAAAGGTGGAGAGCGAGTTGTTAGGAAAGTTCTGGACCCTTCGCAGACCTTCATCGCCACTCGGGCAGCGAGGCACCAACATCTTGTGGATCAGAAATCAAAGGTTGCCACAGCGTTTGTAGTTGTTGTTTGTTTACAAGGTCACAGGGCCACTGAGGGGTGAATAAGTCCTTTTTTGTCTTTGACAGCAAACAAGTCTGTTGTGAGGTCATTAACTGGGTGTTCATTAGGACCACAGTCTTGAACTAATTGCTTCCTAACATCTGAAGCTTCACTCTCTCTCTCTCTCTCTCTCTCTCTCTCTCTCTCTCGTTTCACACACATGCCATCATTTCATATTTGGTTACAAATGAGTAACACTTTACACCCCTTAGTCTCTCCCTCTCTCTCTCTCTCTCTCTCTCTCCCTCTCTCTCTCTCTCCACGGTGATGCGTATGGAGAAAGCTGGGCGTAGTAGGATCTCATCAGTGAAAGGTCATAGGAGCATCCAAGGTTAGATTGGAAAGCCCATTGGCTCGCTGGCCAAATCCTCGAAAGAGTAGAGGAGTTATACAGCCAAGACCAGTGGGCGGATGAAGAGTAAACACAGCGTTTTGCAATTCTGTTGCACTCTGGTGAACCGGTTCACTATCTCCTCGCAGCTGCGCCGCCTTGTAAACACGCGGCTCTGTTGTCTTCGGCTACCTCGGGTGGTTGTTGATTCGCAAAAAGGGGGCCTTTGTTGTGCCATTAAGACTTTAAACAAGACTGTGAAGCCTTAATTATAGCGCAAAAACCTGAGCGCAGAAAGAGAGAGAGAGAAGGAGAGAGGGAGAAGGAGAGAGGGAGAAAGAGAGAGAGTGCGAGAGAGGGAGAGAGAGAGAGAGAGAGAGAGAGATTGAGGGAAGGCGGGAGTCTTGCTGACGGAAACCCAACACCTCCAACCCAGCGGTAGCACTTTGACAAAGGAGGTCAGTACCGAGTCAGATAAAGTTTATTTATGTTTTTCTATTACTCCCTTTCATCGATATCCTCGGCCCGGCAGATAGCATCGCCTCTTTGCTTATTTACCCAGAGAGCCCTACCTCAGGACAGCTCTCATTCAGCACTAAATGTCCATAACGCCTTGGGTAATTGTTGTTTTCCTCTGCCCCTGAAAGCTCACCACTTCACAAGACTAAGCTCCTCTGTCCTCGTGTTTATTTTCAAAGACCTCAACCAGGACAAACACCCTCAGGTCAACTTCAACAGCCTAGTGGCCTTGTGTGCGCGCCTCCAAAAAAGCGCCCTGGAAAATCTGTTGAGCTGACATAAATCTGTTCCAGTTGCATGAAGGAGCAGGAAGAATGCGGGACGAGGGATGAGAGAGGGAAGAGCCCCGGTGGTGGGACTGAGTCAGGCCTTGCCCAGACCGAGGGGCTTACAGCGGGGATCATTCGGCTTCGGTCAGCTCTTCTCCGCTTCAAAGGCTGGGAGGGAGAGGTTCTGTGAAATCATACAATAACAGCGAATTTAACCACCCTTTCAAAACATAACTGGACTGAACTGGATGGGTCGGATAGGTGGGAACGAGACAGGAGGAAGGGATGGAGTTTCTCCGTTGATACACCAAAGATAGGAGGATATACTGGCTTCTGTGCTTTGGGGAATATGTGTAAAGTCTGGAAGCTACACCAGCGCTGCGGTTACATGCTGATTAATAATGACGTCTGTAAAACTTGTATTTGTCTGGGGAAAGCAACTCCCTCCCTGCACTGCAGCGAAAGAGCAAATTCTGGGCTCCGCTTGTTCCTCAACGGCGCCTCCACAACAGCTTTTAAATGAGGGGAGAGAGTTTTTTTCTCTTTGTTATTTACTTTCACGAGACGGATTTTACTTCCACACGACGAGCACAATGAGTCCATTTGGGGCGATATTGTATATTGGTACAAACACAGACAGACCTTTATGAGCCACAGGGATATTGTATTTCCTAATGGGGTAACCCACGGTAAAATATATGACCTCATCTAACTGAACTGGCCCACGGTTTCTATTTTTACGGCTGCCTTTGCAGAAAATCGACATTTTAGGGGGGATGCCACTGTGCCTGGGCTGCCCTTCCTCTGGCACCAGGAAAGGTACGTTTCACCACAGATACCCGACACATGGAAGCCATCAGCGCTGGAAGCTTGCGGTGCGAGGGCTGTTAGCACAAACCCGCAGACACACACACACACACACTCACACACACCAATAAAGTATATGTATAGCGTATATTAGACGTTTCACTCCACAGATGATTCACAGGGTACAAATACGCACAGTGTGAGTCTCCGAGTGGGTGTGAATGCGTGCGCTCGCATGTGTGCCCAGTTGTTTTGAGGTGCGTTTGATGTGTGTTAGCGGTGCTCCTGTTATTCTCTCCTTGACAGCTAAATCATCGGGCCGCCCCCCCGCCCCCCCGCTTCTCCCCTCCGTCCCTGTACGTAACCTCAGAAGATGATTAGTTCATATTTTCCCCCCCAATTGTGTGGAGCGAGACGGTCTCTGGTGATGGGGCTGTAATGTGTTTTATAGATATGCTACAAGTCACCCCGTAAATAGGTCAGCTGTCTGAAGTGTGATGTGTCATGTGCTCCGTTCCAGCGGTGTAATGTCTTTCTCCTAATGAGCCCGAGTGATTTCAGAGAGGAAAACACCACGACCCTTTTTTCCAATAAAGCCTCTCTGAGCCTCGCATGACAGAAACAAAAGCTGTTTGTCTTTTTGGGTATTGGTATATGTGTGTGTGTGTGAGTGTGTGTGTGTGTGGGTGGGTGTGTGTGGCAGGCAATTGGTCTTTCTTCTCTGTGTGTCTAGATTTAGTGAAACACTGATCACATGAGTCGAGGGAATGAGTAGAGCTAGTTTCCAAATCAACAGGATGTGATTCATTTCAACGTAAACGTTCCCCTTTAGTTCCAAAGCCTGAGCCGCTCATGTGACGTCTTCCTCTGCTTTCCAAGATTTCTTTCTGTGTTTTCCAAGATTTTAGCCCTTTTATTCTCAAACTTACTTCCTCTGGGCCGATTCAACAATCCTCTACTTGTTTTGTTTTCGCTGTGAAAGTCAACAGTCGGCCGGCTCGCTAACCAGTGCAGACAGGTGGGGAGGATAATGGACGGACCAACGCAGAGGCCGGCAACAATGACCACACTGTACGACGCGGCAGATTGCATGAAATCTAATACGAAGGACGAGAGAATAGAAAAGAAAAAAAACAAAAACTTTTTCCGGGGGTCCTTGCTTAGTTCTTGCCCGGTGCACCGACGGGGCTTCACTCCGATCTAATAATCTAATAACACAACGCTTCTATATTATGAAACGTCCTCGACTCTTTGCTGCGGACAGTGATTCTCAAGTAAGGTTGATGTGGATGTGCTGGCACTCAGATTCACCCCTCTGTGCCTTTCACGGTGGCCCCATTTCCTATCTCTGCACCCGACACGGCCTCAGGGTGCACAAAGGGGGCACAGTGTCACCCTGAACGCTCCCCCTTCCTCCCCTCCCCTCCCCTCCCACCACCCTACACACACACACACACACACACACACACACCAGGCCCTGTCCTCGCCGTCTGTGACTCGGCTTGGGAGTAAACGACGCTGGCGTTAAATCTGAAGCACTTTTTTTTTCCGGCGTGGAAGCAGCTGCGAAGGCGACGCACACGTGCGATAGTAAATAACCGTCGGCGGCCATTGATGCGTCGGTATCTGAAGTGGTGTTGGACCACGGCCACCCGATCGTGACTACCGTCCTCACGGCAAACGCTCATTTCCCAGAACCGCTGCTATTGGCCTGTGACAGAGAGGAGGATGATGGGAAATCTATGTTTTCCTTTTGATAGTTGGTGTTTTCTTTTTTCCTCTGCCTCACATTTTTTGGTAGAGGCTGCAGTATTAATCAGTGACACAGATGTGTGTAGGGCTCCCCAGAGCCGTTGGTTCAACAGGCTTAGAAACAGATTTCCACAGATTTTATTCAGATTTACACGGACATTTGGGAGCAAACAATTTATTACCGTTACATTATTTCTAGTATTTCTAACCCCTATGTCGCCTTCAATGTAAATACGACACCAAAGCCTCGTGGAGTCGTCCTCCGGGGTTCAGCTTCTCTCTTACATAATGCGGCCAAATGTTAGAAATTGTGTAAGAAAGTAATTAAGGTATAAATCACCGCTGATCAGATACGGAGCACGAATGACTAAACGTTGTTCTGAATAACATTTCACAAGTTGCAATAACACTCATTATGTTAGCAAGCTCAATAATTGACTTCAGCTTCTAAAGGTCCAACACCCTGATGTAAGTTCTCCTGGCGCTGCAGCTCAACTCACAGCCACAGAAGAAATGACTGCAGACTCTTTTGTTCTCTTTGTTTGGCATGTATCCCCTCACACCACCTATGAACAAAAATCCACGGTAAACAGTAAGACTGCTGGAGGAGCGGACCTGAATGGGGCCTGGGTTCTTCAAGATCGACCCAGTGGAATGTGAAAGATAACGGCTGAATGTACTGACGCACTCAGGAGGCAGGAGGAGGAGGAGTGTGCATCCCGTGTGTGTGTGTGTGTGTGTGTGTGTGTGTGTGTGTGTGTGTTGTGGCCTTAAGGTCACAAAGGCACCGCCTAGTGGCCCACCTGCTCTGTGCATTTACATGGATCCATCCAGTCTGTCACGCTGTCATCCTTTAACTCCTCCTCTCTCTCTTTCCTCCTCTTTCCTCCTCTTTGATGCTGGAGGTTCAGCCGGGAGTGAAACATGGCGTGACGCTCCTCTCAGGCCGCCTCGGCCCGCTGCGTCTCACCTCGCCGCATTCACTTCATTCACAGACACATTAACCTCTAAATGAGCTCTGCTGTGGGGACCTTAATCTCTCACTGGCCACACAGACACACTAATTCCCTCACATGCGCTCGCAAACAAACACGCACACACACTTGCGCATGCGTGGACACACACACGCACGCACACTGAGGCAGAATGAAAGGCACCGGAGAGGTGAGGGGTCAGACTTTGACCCTTTACTGCTCCCGACACTGAACTCATTTAACTCCCCGCTGAATGATGTGCGCATTGTGTTTGTGGTGCCCCTGCGTGTGTGTGTGTGTTTGTGATTGCATGTGTGTCAGAGGAGAGGAGAGGAGAGGAGTGGAGTGGAGAGGAGAGGAGAGGAGAGGAGAGGAGAGGAGAGGAGAGGAGAGGAGAGGAGAGGAGAGGATTCCAGGTTTCCTTCCTGATTGGGAATTCACATGTATAAGATACTTGCAGATCCCATTATGTTTGCAGTCAATGGAATTTTTGGTTAATCCTCTTTGAAACTGTGAGCTCCTTTCATGTTGGGACGCTAAAGTGACCCACCGTGACCTTTTGTCCACTTTCTTTGAGGCCTTGCTCTAACAATTAGCCCGCACTCACAATGCCGACGCATGGAGAGGCGGAGACCAGTGTTCCATCTCGGATCTGGGGAGCTCCATCATCACCACCCAACCTGGCACACCCTGAATCGAAAGAGGGTTCAAGGGGAAGAAAGAGGGAGAGAGGGCGAGAGAGAGAGAGAGGGAGAGAGAGGGAAAGGGGGGGGCAAAAACAAGCGGATAACGGAGGAAATCCTTGAGATCAGCGATGGAGGGAAAGGAGACGGAAGGAAGGAGGCCGGAGATAAGGTTGGCACAAATATGTTTTTGATCAAGTCCGGGGGTCAAACCTTGGAGCGTTTGCCAACTCGCAACCCACGGAGGTAAACAGACCTTCAAAATATGAGCGCTCACACGAAAACACGCGGCCAAGGTGAGCGAATGACCTTACATGGATTTGTGCCCAGCAGAAACCTGCAACAGTGTGGGGTCGACACACACACGTGCGCGCACACACACACACGTGCGCGCACACACACACACACACACACACACACACACACACACACAACCACACACAGACACACACATCGATTCTAGCAGCGTCCCGGTCGCCTGTGACCTCTATTCACAGATGCACAGGAGAGCTTAAACAAATCATAAATTGTGATTTTTATGCGTGCTTATGTATTTGGAAGCGGACAAAGAAAGTGTGTATATGCGTTTGTGTGTGACTGCCTGTCCAAACACACACACACACAGACACACACACACTTATTATTCATGAATGTGTGTGAATCCTTGCCAAAATCATATCCTTCAAACAAAGGCCATTTCTCAGTGTGTGTGGGTGTCTGTGTGTGTACACTTCAAAAACACACACACACACACACACACACACACACACACACACTCGCTGAACTCCTGTCATACCCTTCCAACATATGCTATGAGTTTGGCCTGTGTCCCGAGGAGCACTGCCACATGACTGAGAGCCCAGACAGCCCCAAACAATCAAACAATCCAAACGCTGAATCGCACTGGAGTCATTTGAAAGGCGATACGCCGAGTATAGAATTCGACCATATAGCCGCAGATTTTTCGCTTTAAATTAACTCGCCGGTCCGATAGCTTTTCATCCTTGTATGACTCGAGCGCCGGGAGCATATTTCAGACCTCGGTGAAAGAAAACCTCAAGTTTCTCCCGGTATCAATCGGCTTTTTCTGAGTACTAAATCTTTCCAAGAGGCCTCAGGATGATTCCAACTAGCAGTGCACAGGGTTACATTGTTTTATCCTTTTTTTTTTTTTTTCCCCAACAAATAAACAAGCGTCTTCAAGCGCTCCTTTCTCTTCCTCTTTTTTTTTTCTTCCCTCCACCGCTATTGAATTGGTGTTAAGACACTGAAGCACACAAACGCGCCACGGTCAAACGTCTACACATGCAGACGCCCACTCACAAGCCAGGGACTGCACTGCAAAAAAAACATCCATCCGCTCCATCCGCTCAGCCTTAGGAACCCGTTTTCCCCCCTTAAAACAGGTGAATATTCCATGCGGTAATGTGGCGTGAATGCTGCCCTTCCCAGATTTGGTCTTTTTGCTCTAATTCCTCTGATGGTCAGAATAAGTGATGTAGCAGCTGAGAGAATGACTTGTTTACAACTGGAATGATCTCAGCCCAGCAGCGGTTCGCTCCCTTAACTGGAAATAGCAACAGTGATCGTGGTCTTAGCAGGCTTAGCGTGATATATGTATTTTTTGCAGTGAGCGCACGTTGGGGCGAGTTAACAAGGCAGGCAGGTCTCTGAACGCCGTCTCTTTGCTCTCCGAGACGCGATACTCGATACTTGTTTTCGGCAGAAGAAACAATGAAAGTATTTAGTCAGATGTCACGCAGAGTGAGTTTGTCTCTTTCGCAATTCAAACCTTTGTTCGTCAGATTCTTTCTCACTCACACACACATACACGCACACATAGACACACTCACACACAGGAATGGGCACATGTGCGCACACACACACACACACACACACACACACACTGCACCTTGGTAGCAAAGCTCAGAGTTAGTGTGTGTTTTCAATTAGGCGCCCTCTGATCGCCCTCTCCGCTACGGCAGATTCCGCTCCATCTTTTATCCTGGCTCACGGATATGCAGCCATATTATAGTTGGGAGAGAGGAAGGGCAGGATTAGAGAGGGGCTGTATGGTAATAGGGCCTGCCAAAAGCTCTCTCTCTCTCTCTCTCTATCCCTCTACCTCTCTCTCTCCCTCTCTACCTCACATAAACACACATGCTCACAAAGGAGCTGTTGTTTCCTCACAGTGTTGCGTGCCGATAACGTCGCCGCCAATACAGCGGTGTGTGTGTGTGTGTGTGTGTGTGTGTGTGTGTGTGTGTGTCTAATTTTTTCTGACATAACATCAAACAGACGAGTGCACACACACACGCACATGATAAGGCCGACGGGAATGCACCCCTTGAGTTCCTGTGGTCGTCCACCACTCGTTCTCGTTCTGTCTCTCCTTTTGTTTTCCCTCACATCATTTCTGTTTTCGTGCACCTCCCCCCCCCTCCCCCCTCCCTCCCTCCCTCCCCCCCCCCTCCCTCCCCCCCCCCCCCCAGTCTGAGACTTCAAAGATCCCGTCACGCCAAATCCTCCTTTAATCGCGGCTGAGGAGCCATTGTTGTTGATGATATGGTTATGACATTACGCCTTTACGATAAATCTCATCAACGCCAAAGACAGTTAAGACTAATCCACTGAGCACACACACGCTCGGCAGCATCACTTAACTCCCCCCCGCTCCCCCCCCCCCCCCCCCCCCCCCCCCCCACCAGCCCTCCCCTCCTCCCTCCCACCCCCAGCTTAACAAAGCGCGGCCTGTCTCCTCACTTCTCCTGTGTTTTCTCCCCTTAATGAAGGGTTATTGAGGCATCAAGGAGGCGTGTGAGCCGCGTTTCTGTGAATGAATCTGATAAACGTGCTTTGTTCAGCTGTTGGATTTTAATCAACTGCTATTATCTAAGTCAGTGCAGTAAGTTTGTCTGGAAAGGAAAAAAAAGTCCAAACCAAATGTTGACTGAGCCACTTAACAACATTTAGAGACGTAATCTCCTCAGCCAAGGTAAACATCTCCGCTCGCATATTCACACTTCTTCATATTTCCTCTCTTCTTATCGGAGGCAGGTTGGCTGCTGTTGTTGTTGCTCTCGCTCGCCCCTGCGCTCGCTCGCCCCTGCGCTCAACCCCCCCCTCTGACCCTCTGCGACCCACCGGAGGAGGTTGTAATCTGGAGGAACACCTCATTCTGCCTCATTCACAGCCCTTTGATGAGCGACTCCATTAGAATCCACTATTTATGGTAAGTTATTCAAAAAGGGGCTGAGGTAGTTGGAGGCATCAGTCGTTCTTAAAAGCACACGCTGTACTGGATGCATGCTCATTATCCTCCTTCTTCCTGTGTCCTCATCTCCTTTCTGTCCTCGTCTTTCTTCCTCGTCCTTCCGTCTTCATTATCTCACCCCCCCCACCCCGCCCCTACACACACACACACACACACCACCACCACCACCTTCCCTCTTCTCTCTTACTTCTTTTATTCCTCTCTCACCTCTCCTGCTATCCTCTCTTCCTCTCCTTTACCCCCCTCCCCACCCCTCCTCTTCCCTCACACTGCCAAACAAGAGCACCAAAACAGATTGAGGCAATGGCCGTCGCAAAGGCAGCGACCATTCTTGGCTTTGGACCTGAGTGAGATAAAACCACATAAAGACCGTAAAAACATGATTGTCCTCCCCTCCCCCCTCCCCCTCCTCAGCCACAAATGGGATAAATACTCTCTGAAAACATCCTCCCTCTATGACTGATCCACCCACACACACACACACACACACACACACACACACACACACCCCACACACCCGCCCGAGCAGCTGACTGAGGCCGGTGGTCGACTCGGTCCTTCAAAGTTGCGCCGTCACGCTGGAAATCTGGAATTTGAATCACGGCACGATTGTTAATTGTATTTCTGAGAGTACAACTGTACGAAAAGCCAATCTAGCTTATTTAGTTTACTTTATTACGTTGGCTTGGAGCGGTGGTGCATTCACTGCCATGTTTAAATCGTGTAAACAGCAGTGTTGACGCACTTCTACGCTTCATCGCGTCACAGCGGCCATATTGGAGTTTGAGGAAGTTGCAGAAGCGATGATTCTGACTTCAGTTTGGATGCTTCAGACTCTGACGCACGTCCAGACGCTTTCTGGCCTTTAAGGTTGTAATTGTAGGAACTTCACAAGCGTGGAGGGGGGAGAAAAACAAGTTGAATGCAGACCCAGATAGCGGGATGATTCATCTTTGATTGGAAGGATGTGTGAAGCTGGATGCACTTTGCTTTCACGTTCACTCTGCTGCTGCTTTGCTTTGCGTAATGGCTGCAGCTGGTTAAGTTTAGTGGTTTCTTACGTCCGTGTGATCATTTTGTTCAAACCCGGATGTGTTTGTCGTTATCAAACAGTGTTTTTCTACCTCCAGACAGTTTCCCTTTGTCTTTGTGTTGGCTGGTTTTTTTCAGACTGCAACTACCAGAGTGTGAGAGATGGAGGGATGACAGGTGAGGTGAGGTGAGGTGAGGTGAGGTGAGGTGAGGTGAGGTGAGGGGAGGTGAGGGGAGGTGAGTGGAGGCGAGGTGAGGTGAGGTGACCTGAGGTGTCATTTGTAATCTGGGACCTTAACAAACATTGTTTTGTTCCTGGATTATGTGGGGTCTAAATCCTGCTGTGCTGTGGCTTCATCTTGCCGTCTCCTGGTGTATTTATGGAGGCGCGGTCACATCCGGTCACTTCTGATCGGGTCACTTGTGTACGTAAATCAGAGACTGCAGACAACCGACGGCTGGCAGGAGTGAATCACTCCGCGCTCAACGCACCACACGTCTGGAACACAATGAGCACTCGTTCCAGACACAATACCCGCACATAAACACGCCGAATGTGCCAACTCACTGGTGACACTGGCATAGAACTCACACACACACACACACAAACACACACACGCACATGCATTCAGAGACATACACACAAACAAACTTCAGAAGGAAAAACCGAGGGGTTGCCCCATCATCCCTGATTATGACATTCAAAGATGCCAGACTTGTGTTGGTTACACTGAATCATAGTCCCCACTGCCAACTATGTCATTCCTCCGTCTCTTCTCTTCTTCTCTTCCTCTCTTTTTCTTTTTCTCGCCATCTTTTCCCTCTTTACTTGTGTTCCTGGAAGCTCATTTGGAATCACAGCCAGACAGCAGTGAATCAGTGAGAAGTTAAGCCATAAGATAAATGCCGGCACGGAGGGGTGAGTTTGCTGGTCATGCTGGAGGAGGAAGGGGGGGAGGAGGAGGAGGGGATTGGAGCGAGAGGGGGGAACGCGATCGTCACTGTACAATCTGCCAACCCGGAAAAGACCCTTTTTACTGTCACCTGGGGGGCTCTAAGTCATTTCCAGCCCCACAAGGAACATTTCACACATTTGTTAAAAAGGGCATTGAGTCACTCACACACTGCTGACACACACACACAAACACACATACACACACAATTGCTAACATCTTGCTCTCTCTTTTCTCTCTCTCTGTCTCTCTCTTGTACACACATTTACAGGCACACACACACACACACACACACACACACACACACACACACACACACACAGACGACAGCTTAATTATACACAGAAGTTGCTAAGGCCATTTCCAAGAGCCTATTTACACTTGTATTTATTTGCCTTTTGCAAATATTCAATTTATGTCTCCGACTTACTGGAAGTGCCTGCTGGCAAGTGCCAGGGAAAGCATTTGGGTCCACTTTAAAAAATGATATGAGGCCAGACAGACCGGCAGATGAAAGGAGTCACAGGGAAACAAACAAAACACAATGAAATTCCATAATACAGATCAGAACGGGGGAGGGGGGGAGGAGGGGGTCCAGGGGAGGAAGAGAGGGAGAAAAACGAGAGGAAGGAACAATTTGCTGTAAACGTCTTTGGTAGTAAATAGCAACCAAATGGCCCGGAGAAGGAGCGGAGCGATGGTGTAAGTGCTGAGAGATCCCTCGCCGTGATGGCTCCGTGGATGGATGAGAGGGAGATGTGTGTGTGTAAGATAATCGACTGCACAAAAAAACGCCGCATTCCAGGAATCGCCGCATTCCGGGCGATCCTCATCTGCAAAAGAAAAGGCCGGCAGTTTTGATCGACCCTGCACGTCGCTCTGAAACATGTGGACGGCCAACGAGCGCGTAAACGTGTCTACGTCTACATCCTGGTGTGCGGTGAGGTGCGGCGGGCGAGCGGGGCCTGTTGCGAGGTCTCTCCCCCTGAGCTTGGCACACACACACAGTCACACACACTGGGGAGGATCGACGGTGGCTTGACGAGGGCAAAATCCAGCAGCATTTTCTTATTTACGACCTATAAAATCCCATGTAATTTGGTGGTTAACTTTTATGGGTAACATTTGAAATCCCTCTTTGTCTTCCGCTTTAATCGTTTCCACATTAAATGGGGCAACTGTCAAAATAAGATGATGTCATCATGTTAGGTCACCGTCTTCTCGCCACCGTCAACACTTCCCTCTAAGTGCTTGTGAGCCGTGCGGTTTTGGTTTGACGAACGAGGATTTCGCACGTTTCTATTCTAAGTAACTGGGTCGAACGGTTCTTTGAGTAATGTCTCAGGTAGCTCAAGCGTTGGGTCGCGGCCCCCAAGGAGCGACGCCGCTGTTTAAATGAAGACTGACGTTGCGGCCGTACAGTAGCCCGTCTGCTGGAGGCGTTGCGGCGAACGCTCGGTGTTATTTCTCTCCCGTCACACGAGGGTGAAAGATCCTTCGCTCCAGCATGGCGAGTTTATGTGGCCAGAATTCCATTACAGGCGAGTCTACTGTAATGCTAATGTGGTGGGCAATTTTTATTCATAGAGACATTCAGGAAATTCCTCTACACAACTGACTTTATCCGCTCCATCTGCAAACGGGCTTTATTATGCGAGCGCTAGGAGAAGCATGAGCACATCTGCGTGCTCGTCCCTCTCCAGGTCTTAGGTCTCTCTCATCTTCAGCCACGATTCTGAGTCTGAAGAACCTTCTCAGGTAGCACTTGAACTCTTCTATGAGCTTATGGGCTTTAAAGGCTTGAACGACTCTAAAGTTCATTTTGTGGAACATGAGCCCCCTGCTGAGTTTAAAAGTTCACCAAAACTACTAAATAAAACAACAGCGTTTCCCCCCACCGGCCTGATAAATCCGCCTGGCATGCCGCGTGAGGTCACAGTTACCGTGGTAACATTGGCAATATGAAGGGGCGTCCGGGCCGGCGCAGCCTACACTTGACCTCTGTGGCAGCCAGCCTGACCCCTCCTGGGCGTGTCTGAGCCCACTGTTCCAGTTGTTGTCCCTCTGGAGTGTCCGAGCGGGAAGGAGGGAGAGTGTATGTGTGTGTGTGTGTGTGAGGAAAATGGTTTAATCTGTTAATCAGAAAAGGCAGAGCGAGTTATGAATCACTGCGCTGACCTATTACAGCAGCATTCCACACTACAGATGCTCGGTGTCGCCTGCGGGCAATCGGGGGGCCGAACAACGGGACCCTCTGCTCGCTCCATTCACAACTCACCATAGAGCATTCAGTCATGACGGGACGGCGCTCTGAAGCATCTCATCATTAGGGCCAGACGAGCGGCGGGAACATTCTGAGGGCCTGATAATTCACTGTTTGACATCTCGCAGCACTTCAGCATGTGTGCCAGAGACGGTCGTCAGCTGGCGGTCGTAACTTTCTGGTGGTTACCGCTCCTGTTTGGATCCTGTTTCAAAGCCTGTGTCCGTCCGTTTGGAAGTTGATGAATGGGATTCAAGCACAATTGGACTTTGACTGCGATGTGAAGGAAAAGACCATAAACGCCGATGCTTGAGACACCCACACACACACACGCTTGAGAGACTTGAGACATGTGCGCTCGGTCACCAACTTTAGTTACAGCAGCACAATCAGGCCCGGCCCCAACATGTGAGGTGACATAAGCAGTTGCTCTCAGGGCGTCGCTCCAGAACCCGGGGGAAGCGTTTGATGTCCCATGATGTAATCAATGTAAATGAAAGTGTGTTTAGATTAGAAAGAGAATCAATGTTTTCTGAAGTGTGAGTGTAGCTTTGTAACGGTACAGATGAGGTCGTTTGCTGCACAACAATACTGTAACACAACTAAAGAACATATAAGAAAAGGCTCGACAGGTTCCTGCTGGAGGGGAGGGGAGAGAGAGAGAGAGAGAGAGAAAGAGAGAGAGAGAGAGAGAGAGAGGTCTGTCCTGTTTAACTGCAGATGGCAGCATACCACTGTGGCCTTTGAAATGTTAGAGGCATTTCTCCAATAGTCTCTGCGTGCTGACAGGAAGGAATAACATCAACAGTTTCCTAGTAATCCACTGTGACACATAGATTCTTCTAACAACAGCTCAAATTGTCGCTTTACGCCTGTTACTGCCGCCGCTGCTGCGAGTCAAACCGCTGCCTCTCTCCTCCTGCTGCTGCTGCTGCTGCTCGTTTCAAATCCCACAAGACGTTTTGGTCACTATGACCCAGACGAACTCCTCAGAGACGCTCCGCATAGAGCAGCTCTGGCCAAACATCAGCCTGCTGTTAGTAGGGAACTCTGTCAGTCAGACTTTGGTAGTGAGATGGAATCCGCAGCCTCTCGTGTCTGAAATGCCTCAGTGGGCCGCGGTCCTGTTATGATGCTGGGCGACCATGGCGATTAACATAACCAACCTCAGGAATGTCTGAGCGCGGTGCAGGTGAGAGCAATTATGTCACCCAAGCCGCTGGAGTTCAGACGCCGGGTGACATCGCCATCCTCTCACACTGCAAACATCCTCAAGTATTACCATGGGTGTGTGTGTGTGTGTGTGTGTGTGTGTGTGTGTGTAATGCTCTCCATAAAAGAGCGAGGGCATCAATGGTCTGTGAATACCACCAAACCACAGGTGTCTGTTGATCCACGTGATTGCAGAAGTCTCCCTCCCCGTCCATCTGTGAACATAAAGTCCAAAATCGATCAAATCAAACAGACTTATCTGCTCAAGGGCAGCCTGTGCTAAGCAAAGGTTTTTGCTCCCTGCCTGGAAGTTTGATTCCCATGAAAGTTGCTGGAACGCTGGAACTGTGCACGCATGTGCGTCGTGCGTTAGTCTGTGCAGGTGTTCGAGGCGATGTGTGAGCGTATGTATGTATGTGCGTGCGTTCTGACGGGGTCGGACGGTCCAACTGTGTACGTGTCACTGTGTGAGAAGTATCAGAAAGAAAGAAAGAAACAGGGAAAGAAGGAAAGAAAGGAGAAAGAGTGGTGGAAGTGAAGGTTTAAGCAAAGGAGGGAGGAAGGGATCCATGGATTTAATGAATGAGGGCTGGAATGTCAAAGAGAGAGAGTGTGTGTGCACAGAGTGTGATTGCGTGTTGATGATATTAATAAACAGAATGCACTTGTGACTGTTTACGTTCACAGAGAAGCGCATCATAAAAACATCATGTTTGGTTTGGTTTTGTCAATGAACTGCAGTGGGATTTATGAATGAATGATTTTAAAGGCCCAGATCAAGATCAAAGTCTGCTTCCCTCATTGACACATAGCTGACAAAGACGGCGGGAGGGAGAGACGGGCAGCTGAGTGTGAGACGGTGGAGGAAACGCAGCAGCGGTGGGCTGGCTCGGACGCTGTCTGCTCATAGGACGAGTTCACAGAGTTTAACACCGCCATGTCCGCTCCCTGGGCCAATCAGAGCCAGGGTGGAGGTGTCACCCCCACCCTGCCTGCCTCCCACCCTCACCCCGCCCCTCCCCCATTCGCCCCCAAAGCAGCACCTCAGTGTCTCTGCTTCCTATGTGGGACAGAGAGCAGATCCACGCAGGGGTGTTTTAGCACGATGTCGTAAAGGGGCCAACTCGGAAAGTTGGCACAGAGATGAAACAGTGCAAAAGGGTCAGACGCAGATACGACATATGTGCCAAGGGAATGTTTGAAATGGACGCGAGGGATTTAAAATACAAATTTATGGTTACTCCTCTGCACTGAATCATTCATTGAGGCCTTCAAATAAAATGCTAATCTTTCTTACATAGAACTGAAACTGTCACTCAGGGTCATGCTTGCTGATTAAAAGTGTTATTACAACATTCTGATACCAATTATTCAGTAGATAAGGTTCACTTCTCTGTGGTGATTGGCAAACTTGACTTCATTCCACTGAAACTGTTTGTGTTCTAAATTAAAAAGTGACTTGAATCCAAAGGTACACAGTTCAAGTTTCACATGATAGCAGCTCATATGCATATTGTGGCAAAAGATACAAAGGGTTACAAGGGTAGACCAATGGTCAGGTGGCATCTCTATCTCTCTCTCACACACACACACACACACACACACACACACACACACACACACACACACACAAAGGGCAGATCCAATCTATCAACCCTCCACTTCTGTGAAAAGACTTGACCATGTGGTTCCACTGATCCCTACCAAAGTATTGGTGTTTCATAATGCTGAGCGAGTGTCAGTGATCTCCTCTTGTGTTTGACACCAGAGGCCTTATCAGCTCAGCCAACCATCTTATCAGGCTTCTGGTTAAACAGTGACCAGCCCGAGCAAGTTGGAGCTTGCGATATCGCTAAGGGTCACAGCTGATTTCTGTCCATGTTGAGTTGTTCTCCGACGGGCTGTAAATCTCCGCAAAGTTCAGGATCGAAAATTCGGAATCAGGTGCCCCCCCCTCCCCCAGCAGCACCCTACGCCCCCCTACGTTCTTCCTCGAGAAGGCAAATATGACATTTTATAGCGAGACTATATTTTACCCCTTTGTTTCTCAGAGAAACCGCAGATAAAAGGGAAAAGGAGGCAAAGGAGAGGAGGAGAGGAAACAGAAGAGATAAAAAGCCAGCGAGGGAGAGGGGGGGGGGGGGGGGATGTGAGGATGCTGCTGCAGATAAGATGCTCAGCGGCAGACAGCAGCAAAGACAACGACATCCTGTGACTTCACGGTGCATCACCACAGCAGATCTCTCCAGAGACACACGCTTTCCTGTAATGGGCCAAACTCAAGAAGCTCAATTAGAGGGGAGAGAAACAGTGAAACTCATTCAAAACAGCTTTGTTAAGTCTCTTTCCCTTCGATTCATTTCTTTAAAATTCACCGTGATGACTCAAAGTCAAATAAATGAAGTTTGCTCTTTCAGTCTGGAGCTTTTATCCGTTCAACCGGCAGGGATTAGGTGCATACTGAGTCACGGGAGGGGTGAATGAGGCGACATCATTAGGGTGGAAGGTGAGACGCACACAGCAGGACGCCACTTTAGGAGTTTACGGTCTCCGGCTTGACGTGAGTAAGACACACACGCACATCCGCAGACTGGGGAGGGAAGGAGGGGTCACTTCTGGCTTCTCATATTCATTATAAGTCAGAAAACAGTGTGACTTATTTACATGACTACTAGCTGCAGCTTTGCGAGTTCTTTCGTCCGCTTCCTGTTGTGATATCTGCAGAGGTCATTGGGTCGTGCATAATGTGAAGCCATTCCAGGTGAACACTCGGCTCTTCCCAGAAACATTCGCGTCTTTGACATTTCTGGAGCAGCAGGTCAATACAGGGGGAGACAGGGCGCTCAGACGGATCACTTACTTTGTTTATGTGAGCCTTCATCGCATTAGAAAATACCTGTAATGCCGAAGAGGTCTATATTCAACAGAATTCCTCATAAAAATAGTGGCACCCGCGCGTGCCGTTATGTTCAGGTACATTACCATTAGCCAGGAAAGAATGAGGAAGAGGAGAAATCGAAGACAGACGTTAATATCATATTATATTGTGGATTACATGATGCTTTAAGTATTATATGTTGACATAAATCCTAAATATAATACGGACATAAGGAGTTACAGTAAGCTGGAGGAAGGGAAGCTTGTTGTTGTCATCGTGAGGGAGTGAGTTTTGGTCATTTAATAGCTTAGCAGTGTTTTGTTGTAGCCCTGTTTTCATCCCTGCAGCTCTGTGTGTGGTGTGTGGACTCTGCATGACAGACATATATCAACTCAAATCAATCACTTGTGTTAAAATTAACTTTTTGATGTTTCTTGGCGTCTGAGGTGAATTTGCAGATGTTGTAGTTGAAGGCTATTCACGCATGTTTAGGCAGGATGTGTGATATATCTGAGACGAGAACAACAGTTCAACATCTGCGAGCATCATGTGTGACATCTGTGCTCTGAACTCCGAGGAGAACAAAGGGCGATTCTAGCCGCGAATTTGCATTAAAACACTTGTCCGTGGCCCGAATCGCTGGCTGTTCCTCTCTCGCAAAGCCGTTTGATAAAATGCGCTGTCTGTCCCTTCTACTTGCTCTAGTTCTATGGGGTGTAGATGTGTTGTTCAGCACCATGGACAGAGGCTCAGACAAGCGCACAGGCTGTTATTGGATCTGCTGCCCGGAGCCTCCCTCGCCCCCCTCGCCCCCCTCGCCCCCTCGCCCCCCACCCTCGTATCATCACCACAAATCTACCACTGGGACGCCGCACAAGACGCCCGCACTCACACGACACCATCACTCCATCAATCAAGCACAGAGATGCAGCCAACGCAAGAGACGATCCTCACACTGACACCAGGCTCTTGGTTCAGGTTCCAACTCTCTGATTTGAGATGCATCTGATTCATGTCATTGATTAGGATACGCGTGATGACGTGGAACATTTCACCGGCTCAGTGAAATTCTAATAAGCCACTGTGTGCAGCAGATTAGATGCGGCGGTATCATGTTCACTTTCTTCCAGACAGGCCAGACAGTTTGACAGCGTAACACTCTGAGATAAGATACTTTCTAATGGACGCAGGTTTGTCCTAGTTATCTGTATGACTAGCACAACAACAGATTGAGGTTTGAACCACACACACACACACACACGCACACGCACGCGCGCGCACACACACACACACACACAGACACACTTGCTTTCCAGAAACATTGGTATTGTCACATTCACTGATGCATCTAAAATGATCTGAATTAGAGGAAGTGATGACGAAAACAGTTTCCTAACATATTTTTGTAACGCACCGTACGAGTCTGCTTCTCTCTTGGTGTGACTAGATCTCACATGAAGTGACACATTGGCACATGACGACGCCTGCTGAGCTTCATACTTTCAGCAGTTAGGCCATTGAGTTTATAGCTTTTAGGGAAGTGAATCCACTTTCCAGTGCCCACAGAGTAGGTTACTCAATAGTTTCATCCTTCTGAGGAAATTCTGCAAGATCTTTGCTTTGCTGACTCTCACTTAAAAATGCTGCTCCACAGTGAAAAAGAGGATATATTTAGCCAACAAAATGTCTCTGGAGCACCGGGGACGGCTCAGCAACATCCGCCGTGCAGCATATGTGTAACATACTGGGAAGAGATTGTACTTTTTATTTGTACGTATAGAAAAAACTGATATCTCATTTTTATATATATATACAAATACAATGTTTGATTTGTGTTCCATATTTGCGTAAAAAAGAGAGAGTGAGAGATATTTTTTTTATTTTTTTTATGCTCCGTATTTGCTTAAAATATAAAAATATAAATCAATATGAAATAAAAAAACATGTAACATAAAGCTTAATTGCTTGATAAGATTTGTACTCATCGAATATAATTAAAACTTTGATGATGTCAGAAGAATGAGTTCATTAGCTGATACAGTAATTAAGCTTTGAATCCTATAACTTGAAACCTGACCTACAAAGATTGATCTGTTTTTAGTTTTTTCCTCTTGCATTCTTTGATTTATTTATATAGATATTTAGTAGATGTAGCCGTTCTGTGTGGATATACTCATGTCTTGTCAATAGTCAAAGTCGGACTAATTCCAGTAATCTGTTGAAGGTTGGATTTACTGCTGAGTCGTCCTCTGAGCGCTCACAGGTGAACGCGTTCCGCACCTGCAAAACAGCCTGGAACCCATCAAGCCTCCACTCACTCATCTCATCCAGTCCATCCATTTCTCTCTCTTCATCCATCTCCTTCTCTCATCTTCCATGTCTGGGCACAGCGCGGCTCCTTGTTCATCACAGGCCGCTCGGTGCCAGAGACGCTGCTCATTACAGCCCCACATCTGCACTCAATAACGCGCCACGCTCTGCATGAATAACGACAGTGTTGCGAACATGAGCGAAATGTCACTAGAAGGCTTTATTACTGCTGAGCCAAATGTGTGTGTGTGTGTGCGTGCGTGCGTGTGTTGTGTGTGTGTGTGTGTCTGGTAGGCCTCTCTTCGGGTCCTCTCGTCTCTAGTGCAGAGGCTGGGGTGTAACCTGGCTTAACCTCTGACCCCGCTCTTCCCCCTGTGTGACCCTGCCCCTTGCCCCCGCTCGAACCCCCATTTACCCCCTCTGCCCTCGGCGCTTCTGGCAGAGATGGATGAGAGGGAGGCCGACAAGAGATCACACGCATTCTACACCCCTCCTCAATGAAAACAAAGCGTGTGGCATTTAAGAAAAAGTGGGAGACCGAAGCTTTAATCTGACAGGCTGACAGGCCACAGTGGTCTCAGGCAGACCTGGGGAAAGAGCTGAAAAACACAGGGGTACCACACACAGAGAGGAGGGAGAGGAAGAGAAAGAGGAGGAGGAGGAGGAGGGGGAGTAGTGACCTCAGATAGAGACGTCCCTCTGTTTTCCTCCTGTTGTCGACGTGAGCTGTAAATATTTGTCAACAGCAGCACAAGTTACGGCGCCGCTGCCTCTCCCTGCTGTTTCTGTGGGCCGAGCCGCATATCAGAGACGCCTGTCTGAGCGTAATGACCCTGTCGTGTCACAGGTGAGCACCCGAGTCCTTTATGTTGTGTTTGGTTTCCCCAAATTCACCTCCCGGCTGCTTGTTTGCCCCTCAAGTAAAGAAGTAAAACATGGCCTTTCACTTTTACAACACAAAGTTGTGGGAATAATGGAGCGGAGGTGGAGGAGGATGTGGAGCGGTGACCCGCCTGTCAGGACGTCTAAACAAAGAGGGAGTGGAGGGTCAATCAGGCAGGCGCGACCTGATAAGCCCGGTCCAGGCCTCTGCTAACTCACTGTTTACTCTGCAGACATACCACCGACCCACAGTCACTTCCTTCCACGCACAGGGCTCATAGATGGAGAGGGATGAAAGGGAGAAGAGAGGATGATGATGATGATGATGATTGTGAGAACAGGTCCTGGCAAATATGCAGGAATAAAACAGGAAAACAGGAAAAGTATCAAGTTTCTCCCAAATTCCTCGGAAGAAAAAGAAAACACGCTCTGGGCCAAGATGGTTGTCGAGCCAAAGAATGTGATTTTACATATTGAATGTTGAGAAATAGAGGAAGATGAGACGCAGAAATTACAGCAGAAGAAGAATCAGGCAGCAGCTGAGTGGAGGCTTTTTGGAAAGGTGATGTAATTGACAGAGAATGGTTGCGGTTTGCCCATACAGGGAGAGAGAGGTTTACTGCCCCCCCACCCCCCCACCCCCCTCAGGCTGGCCATCTAGAGGACACACACACACGCACACACACATACACAC